>NC_043704.1:113941406-113961146 GCF_006229205.1 Suricata suricatta
AAAAAAAAAAAAAGGCAACCCTCTCACATGCATAAATGAAAGATTGCACACAAAGAACTCACATCTTTTCAAGCTTCAATAGTAAATATTTTGCTACTATGTATTAAATACTGCCTGTCTTCTAATTCTTAACCTAACACTATCCTTGAGGATATTTGCAGGTTGGAGAGGCCAAGAAAAATGACTGTTTCTGGAGAAAGAATTTCTTTGGGGGAAAATTACTGAATTTTCCCTTGCCCACAAAGAAAAGCTCAGTGTAGAAGGGACCACTTCCATAGAGCTTACAATGTGTCTTCTTGTATCAGGTAGCATTTGAGCTGCTCATGGGAAATTAAAAGGCTAAAGTCTATGACTGGAAATGTCTGTGGAGCAGGAGAGCAAGTGATGACACAGAAAGCTTCATTTGGCAGAAGCAAAGGCACGAGTTTCCCACGGGCCAAATGTGGACCATGTGAAAGGGAGTCAGGCTCAAGCCAGCCTGAACAGGACTTTCCCAAGAGAGAGGCCTTGAGTAACAGCAGAGCCTCTTCAGTGAGTCTGTGTGCCATGGACCTCCCACGCTCTGAGGATGGCAGTCGTTAGCACCCAGCCAAATGGAAACCTCACCATATGAGAGCATCACAGCCCGAGCATCTCAACAAAGTATTCTCCAAATAATTCATAAAATTACCTTCTGGGAGAATCAGGTTTAGGAATCTGAGGTGTCCTTCTTAAGAACAACATCATTGGATTAAGTTTATACTGTCGAATAAGACCTTTACTATGTCTAGCTTCTCCTTTTCCTCACTCCATCTGTAAGAAGGATTAGAAATCTCAGCTAGTGAGGGAAGCAGATACAGGATGAAGGTGTTAAGGATAAGTAACAAAGATGGAGCCAACTGTGTTCTTCCTCTTCCTTGCCCTGTGCCTAAAGCAATACCAAGCTGGAAAAAAGAAAGACCTTTGATTTTATGTGAAATTCATGTCATTTTAATTGTTACCATGAATGGGACATTTTCACAATACCTGTGAGTCCTTGTTTTTACTCAACCTGACTGTAAGGCTTATTACCTAAGGATGCCTAGGGAAAGAAATTGTACTTGCTTGAGATTTCATCCAAGGAGCAAAGAACAAGTCTAGAGACAGAGGTTTGAAAGATTAAAGTGAGGATGGCGGGGAGTGGAAGAAATAGGGAGAAGGGAGACAGAGGTATAGTCTGCTGCACCCTGTGGATTCTCCGTCTTTCAAGGTGCTAGTTATACTGCAGGAGATGACAGGCCGATTAATCAAAGGAATATACAGTGGAAGGCAATCATTCATACAACTTTAAGCTGCAATTTTATATCTCCGTATCTTTCCGTAGACCATGTTTACTGATAATCATGCTTTCTTAATAAAGAATTTAAGGTGAGAGGAAAAAAAAAGTATTGATTATGTTAGTCGAATTAGGGGTAATGGTAATCACTGCCTGGAAACAACTGTGCTCCTTGAGATTTATGCTACAAAACAGGCAAATACAATTATATAAATATGACCAAAATTCATAACTGAGTTGAAACAGCCATACACTTTTACATTTTCTTTTTCAAGCAGAAGCAAGAAGTTTGAAATTTAATGTTTTCTTTCTGTACTCTTGCAACATTTCTGTGTATTTATTTTATCTTCTTTAGGTATCCAGTTGTCCTCCTACTTTCTAATATCAAAGTCCCAGAGAAATAAGAAAGAAACTGGCAAACTTTTTTTATCTTAATTTTTCCAATTAGTGAAATAAAGCATTGAAACTTTTATTGCTGAAATTGTGAACGCCTTCCTTTAATCATTTATTTATTTATTTATTTATTTATTTATTTATTTATTTATTTATTATTTTCTTGCTTTTAGAAGACAGTTGAGAAGGAAGAAATCACTTGGGGAGGGTTCGGTGGAACCTTCTTATTGCCCCTAAAATTTAACAATGTTTATGTTGATCATAAAAGAAAAATTGCTTTTGACATTTGATAGCATGTAAAAGACAAAGTCAGAGAAACAGAAATTCAGACTTCATAATTACCAATCTAATTGGTTTAAAAATGTTAATTTAATTTTTTTGTGGTAAGGAATCATAATTCATTTTTTCTCACCACAATTCTTGGAAATTCCTTTAATTCACAAATATTCACTGAGTGATTTTTATATTAGGAGCACTTCTCCAGCCATTTGCAATTTCTATATGTGTTGTGTAGCTAACTGGATCCAACACTAAGGAGACTCTGGGTAATTAAACGCCATTTCTTTTTATATTTTGTCTCCCAATCTAGTGTAGAACTGGTGCTAATCTCTAATACAGACTTTTCCAATGGACTGATTTCAGGTCAACATTGAACATCAAGGTTGGTCCTTGCTATTGCTTGGGACTTTATTAAAGGACAAATACAAGATGACTCCAGAAATTTAGGGCTGGACTGCAGTTGACAACCCAAGAAAGAATCCACACAAATTTCACTGTATTTTCAAAGATCCTATTAAATAACAAAATTTTACCATATTCTGACCTTGAGTAAATTACCGAGTCCAGATCTGGATTGTTGCCAGCTTGACCTCAGAGAGTTAGGAGTGAACGGTTTGGGATGGCATTGCAACAAAAAGAAAACATGCCCTGCTAAATTTTCTTTTTTTTTACCCAAACCCTTTTTTGTTATACATAGGGCTCCAGTGGGAGTAATTACAATGTGTCCAATGTCATCCTTGAATAAACTATGCAAGACCTAGTCTATATATGTTCCATAAAGCACCTGGCATATTGTGAGCATTTAAGAAGTGTTTAGTGATGCAACAATGGCAACTAGGAGTCTAAACCTTGGTTTCCTGTGGCTATTGTGATCTAAGTGGACCTCTGCTATGACAAAGGAGGAAGAAACATCACTTCAGTTACTTTATTATAGCCTATTATCTCATCTGATCTGTTTATTAGAAATCCCCACACTCTGTTTTACTTTAAAAAACACTTGGAACACAATCTCATTTTGAGAATAAAACAAGCTCATCTTAGAAAAGTTCACAAGTATCTATAATGCTCTTATTAAAGCATATTGAATATGACGAGATTTGCAAGGGATGAAGGAATGTTGCATAACACTTGACTTTGGCTAGTGCATATATAAGACTCAGGAAATATAGAAAATCAAACTTTCTTTTATTACTAAAATATGTTTTTTTATTTTAAGAAGAGGATTCCAGAAGCCTTGTTGGCAAAATGACCACCATCAGGCAATACACAGAAAGGATTAAATTCAAAGGACCACAGGATCATTTTTCTTCCTTGGGGAAAAAAGTTGTTTTCATTTTTAACTTGACACAAACAACTTATACTCATGAATTCTTAGAGGAGGGAGAATATTAGAGATTCTCCAGCCCAAGTCTATGACTAAGTATGTATAAGATTATTTGGTCTAACAACATTGCTTTTATTAGATATTAAATGTGGATCTTAGATTCAGAGGGTCATATTCATATTTTTAAAGGTCAACACCAGCCAAATGATCAAATAAAAAAAAGACCCTAGAACAGATAAAACAAAGGATGGAGGGAAGGGACTGAGAAAGTAACTCAAAAAGAAAAATAAAATTGTCAAAGAAATGGCTCCAAAGTCAAAGAGAACTCCCATCTCCTCCCATCTCCCGTCCCCCCACCCCTGACTTTTAAGAACATTTCACTTTATCTAAAGAGTAAAGCACATGCTTTTAGATCCAAGGGTACCTGGTTCAAGTCTCAGCAGGGGCAGATTTCTCACAAACTAAAAAGGCACTCTCCCTATTAAAGGCACTGACTTAATACAGTTATATGGACCATTACTGTACAGAATGGGGATTCACAAACTATTTTCTAAATGGGTCCTTTTTGTGCATGTACAGTAATTCCTAGAGAAGCCTTTTACAAATAAAAAAAGGAAAAAATGTGGAGGAAATCTAAGAACCCGTGATTTGAGCCTTTAATAACTATTGGTGTATTAGAGACAGCCATCTGCAGTAATATAGCAGATCAGGTCTTCCTGGAAATGACCCAAAAAAGCATTCTAAGGATAAAAGCTTAATATTTGTACAGACGTCAGATGCCTAGAAAAAATGAACAAAATACACCTTGAAGTTTGGCCTCAATGTTGGACCTCAAAATGCCTGGTTTCCGTGGAACTTCATTTAAACAGGAAGTAGCACTCAAACTGTTCCTCAGTAAAGACTATTTTGCTTGAGATTTCCACAAGAAGAGTTCGTTGAGTAAATTTTTATATGACACCATAATTTGACTGCTGAAAGTCTTCCTTACCAGTGAAACCATGAAAGACATGTGGTAAACATTCTATCTAATCTACCTTATAAAAGAACTCTGAGGAAATGGTTAGAAATCTACTTCTACCATAAATTTATGCATGGAGACCTAGCCTTTTTCAGCTTCACATATTCGTGATAATTTATGTCACTCTCCTGGCAACATCATTATTCAGAATAATATTGAATTTTTAAGATTCTTCCTCCTTCACCTGTTTCATTGTTTATACTTCTCTGGGACCTACTGGAATTAAAATAATTGCAAATTTGGGCAGAGATTCCAAAATATGAGTGACCCAAAATATAAACAGTCTTTTCAAAAGTAGGATTTATTTCTTACAAAATAAATCTCACCACTGGGTCAATATTTTGAGTAATAAGCTTTGGAGAAAGTAACTTATTTTTTTTTAATTTTTCAATGTATATTGATTTTTGAGAGAGACAAAGCATGAGCATTGACGAGGCAGAGAGAGAAAGAGACACAGAATCCAAAGCAGGCTCCAGGCTCTGAGCTGACAGCACAGAGTTGAATGAGGGGCTCAAACTCATGACCCATGAGAGCATGACCTGAGCTGAAGTCAGATGCTTAACCGGCTGAGCCACTCAGGCACCCTGGAGAAAGTAATTTACTTGAGACCTAAAATTCATCTTTCTGTGCCCAAAGTTTTTTTTTTATATTTTATTTATTTATTTATTTTTAGAGAGCGAGAGAAAGAGTGTATAGGGGAGGAGCAGAAACAGAGGGAGAATCCCAGACGACTCTGTGCTGGGAGCTCAAGCCCAACACAGGGCTCAAACTCATGAACCTTGAGGTCATGACCTTAGCAAAAATCAAGAGTCAGACGCTTAACTGACTAAGCCACTCAGACACCCCTACACCCAAAGTTTTATGAATCTTATCTTTATTATACTGGCTTCAAATGTTAAAAAAAATGAAACAAAATTTAAAAGCCCAACTGATTTAAAGAAAAGATGTAGACAGAATGGTTTTTAGTTTCCATGAGAAATAATCAGAACTGGTTTGGAAGCAAAGCTGGATCCAAAGGTTTGAAGGATGACATCAGAAGTCAACCTGCTTCTCCCTGCCTCTCTGGTGGTCTTCTTGTTAGGCTGGCTCCTCTCTCTGGCAAGCACCCCTCTCGGTTCCACAGGAAGGCTGTCAGCACCTACATGATTGCACACGTTGTCACAAGCTCATATCCTATGGAAAAAGCAATTCCCTCAATGTTGCAAGTCAAAACCCCTTTGGAAAACTCAAGAAAGCCTCAATTATTGTTTAATTGAACTGGCCTAAATTTAAATGAAAAAAAAAAAGTAGTGATTTCCTCTGATTTTAGCCAGTGGAGAAAAAAGAAAACCATGTAGATTTCTTACAAATTTGACCAAAGGGGTGATCAAAAGACATTCTTTAGGTTTCAAATGTCTTTTGCATAACAACTTTGGACTCACTAAATTCTGACCTGGAGTACATCCAGGAATGCACAGGCACATACACATACTGGGTCAATATTTTGAGTAATAAACTCACACATACACAGAACAAATCGTATAATTTTGAAAATTAGGACTGAGCAATAATGTAATGAAACAATTGCATTATTTGAATTAAAATGAAACCATTTTAATTAAGAATAAAGCTACTGAATCCTGCTAAAAATAGAATCTTGATAACATAAAACGTAGGAGAAGCATAACTGATCCTCAATAAACATGAACAGATGAACGAATAAAGTCATTCAATAGAAAAAAAATTGTGTTTTATGGAAGCTGACAGAAGAAACTTCTTATGAAGGCAAAGAAAATATAGTTAATACTCTGGGAGTATTAAAAGTAAAAATGGCTTTTTCCTTGGCCTGAGGGCAGAGTCCAACTTGACTACTTGCACTGTACACTTTTTGGATCTACATCTAGTCTTTCCATTGCTCAAGTTCCTTTCCATTGGAGAGATAAATAATGAAAAAGAATTATTACAAGGGAAATTAGATCTTCTTAATGTTATCAACGCAACAGACTTTGCTCTGGGTGCATACAAAAATCTTTCTTCTGATGATATTCCACATGCTTTGACAGAAAAAAAGGACCACATTTATTGCACAACTGTAGCAGCTTCTGGGAGAAATGTAACCAATTGTGAAGATATTGGAAGATCCAAATGCAGTCAACCAGAGATGGTCAAACATAGCAGGAATATTTAGATACATTCTCCAGGTATGTAAAACTCCAATATGCATGTGGGAATTACTCTGGAGCAGCAGGATATCTTTACTTCTTTAGAGTATTGGTTCCAGCAACAGATAAAAATGCTTTGAGTTCATTATGGGGGAAAACTGGCCTCTGAAATCTTAATGCAGAATTGGGATGTAGCTATGGAAGATCTTACATGGTTAGAAAAGACCACTGATAATCTGTGATTCAGTACTTGTGAGTGACTTCTTGGTGGCCTGTCTGGAGGATTTCATTGAAAATACTCATCTCTTTGTATGTAAGACTTTTTTTCGCATCCACCAGTGTATCGACATTAACATGTTGGCAGACAAAGTGACATGACTCTAAAAGAAGCTCAAAGGTGGACTATACATTTGATTAGAGATGCAAGTTTGGAGGCCAAGACTGAGTCTAAATTAGGTCACGTGGTTATGGGTAACAATGTAGTCTCACCCAATCAGTGAGTGATTGAAAAGACCAAAAGCCTTTCATTGGCCATGAATATGGAGAAGAAACTTGATCAGAATAGTAGGTAGGTCAGGGGCACCTAGCTAGGTAACTCAGGACTCTGGCTTCTGCTGAAAACTGTATAAAGACAAGATGAAAAAACTATAAAAATAAAGATGAAATAATAAAACCATTATATAAAGGGTAACATACATTTTAGAAACAATATGTTGAGTATCCACTTTGAGGAATTTTAATACAATTGGATGTTTCTTTTGTTTGTTTAAGCGAAAGAGTTTGGAAAGCTAAAAAAAAAAAAACAAAACAAGAGCCTGAATTCAAAAATCAAATCAGGTGTTAACATTCTGTTCTGATTAATATACAGTTACGGTTTGAAAAGTTTAAATCTGTAAAATAATTCATGCATCAATTTAGCAAAGGAAACAATTATTGTGCGTTTATGTCTGATACCAAGATATGCACTTAGGATGTAAAATGAAATTAGGTCTCTGCCTCTCCAGGTATCTCTACTGAAAACAACCAGCAGGTAAAGGTGAGAATTAGTAGAGTAGGAAAAAGTCAAGAGAGTTTGTTAAACTTGAGAGGCTAAGTCCAAGGCATACCAACTGCTGAATGAGGCTCTGGAATAACTTAGGGAAAATTAAACAACTGACCCCCAAAAGAGAGCTGACCACATTCATTTCACAAGAAGAAATTAATAGAACGTGTCTCTACACACAACAAGAGTGGGGTTGAGCATGACATCTAGGAGACAGATGTGGACAAATGTCTAGGCCAGGGGAGATGGAATAAGGTACATGGATAAGGTGATGTTATCAAGAAAGAATCTCAGTATGGTGGGTCAGTTTCTAGACAAATCTCAAATATTGCCCAGTGAAATCTCAACAATTTCTTCCAGATGCTTTGCCTAACATGTCTATTATTATATTTATTCTTTGACTTACGGGATTAATAATTATTTAATAAACTCTGTTATTAACTTTTGAAAGACTCACTAAAAGGAGCCAGGAAGTCTGAAGAAGTGGTTTTCAAGCAGCCCGTGGGATAGCCATGTGTTTTGTAAAGACCTTTGCTCTCATCCAAAGAAGGTGGAGTTTGGTTTGGGGAGAACAATGCTTTAAGACAGGATAATTCAAGAGTTTATAATCCAATAATATTTAATTTCAGAATTCCAAAACATAACTCAGAGCATTTTAGCCATAAAATGGCTCTGAGCCTCACAAGCCTCAGCAGCATAATGGAGATAATGGACACTTCACAAGGTCATTGAGAAAATCAAATGAGATGATATATGGGAAACCATAGTACAGTGCACAGCCCTGTATAAATTCATTTTTTAAAATTTAGTTTTGGCTCCATTCCCTAACTATACACTAAATAAATCGTCATGTTTGTCTTAGTTTCAATAATTCCTATTTAAATTTTCTTGCAGTCATAAGAAAATCCTGGCAGTGAACTTCTCAAGTGGTTAAAGTCACTTGACCTTTAGCCTCCTGCTTTAAAAAATCTCTCAAGAGATATGTTTAATGGCCCAGAAATATATTGCCTGTCATGTCCTATTGCTTAATTAATGGCCAACTAAGATGCCCTGTATGGACTGCCCCTAAGAAATTGTGAACTGATCTTGTACTCAAGGAAATGAATTGGGTCCACGAATCAGCACTGTCATAGAGCATTTACTGTATTTCCATTTCCACAACCCGTAGAAGAGACAGAGCGTGCAAGGTTGGTTAACTGAGCATACAAACATCAGTTGAGCAGATAAAAAAATGTTTTGTTGCTCACTGTGCAGACAGGGAACCACCCATTAGTGGTTTCTGAAAACTGCTTGAATCAAATGAAAACCTACCAGCTAAGCATTTTTATTTTAGCCATATTTGTGATCGAAGGCACTGAATTCTTTTAATAATATTTTTTTAAAAACTCGAGGTTTGACATGGTTCCATTTGAAGATAAATGAATTCTGGAGAATGGGAAGCAAATATATTGTGAAACTTCCTGATTTGAAATGGGACGTAGAAAGCATATCTTTCGAAATCAAAGAAATCAAGGAAATCAAGGAAAAAATGGGGGATATTTTAAATTGTTTTTTCTTTCCTGATAGGGAGCAATAGGACCTAACTTCCTGGTAAAATACCATCAAGTTATTCTGGATCTTTCCTACTGAATAAAAAGTATTTAATTTAAATATGAATGTTAATTCCCTTAATGTCTCTAGCCTATTCATCTGTAAAGAATTCAGATGAGTCGTATTTAGAGATCCTTCGGAGCACCCTCAAAATCACATTTTCAGTAACGTCTGTGAAGCTGTGACATTTTTAGCTTAGATGTTACTTTAAGCCACTTTGGGAGGGGAAATGCGTCCAAATGGATCGCTCAACTTGAAAACAACCTTCTCCTTACCTAGGCTCTGGGAAAAGAAGGGAGGGGGAAAAAAAAGAAAAAAGAGAGAGAAATCATTGGCAAGTAAAGATATGTGAGAAAGATCAATGAAAAGGAGAAAAATAGAGAAAGGATTGGGTAAACAAGCCAGGATGACTTAAAATGCCTCGGATTTGGGAAAACTGAGTCAAAGCTCGAGAATAAAGAAGCAGTGACACGGTGCTACTTTCACACCAAAATGCTGGGGCGCCTGGGTGGCTCAGTCGGTTAAGCGTCTGACTTCAGCTCAGGTCATGATCTGGCAGTTTGTTCATTTTGAGCCCCAAGTCGGGTTCTGTGCTGACAGCTCAGAGCCTGGAGCCTGCTTCCGATTCTGTGTCTCCCCATCTTTTGGCCCCTACCACATTCATTCTCTGCCTCTCTCTGTCTCTCAATAATAAATAAAAGCATTAAAAAAATAAATCAAAAGGCTATCCTTTTAAAAAGAGATGATATTCTTAAAATATTGTTAAACGGATTCCTAATTTCATCTTTGCATAATGGCACTCTTCCCACTTCCTCATCTTGACACGCCCTGTGAAACACCAAATCTACTCCTGAGGGTAAATGGGCATAAAGCATGTGACCAGGAGAGTTGTTAACAGTCCTGCAGCAGTTACTCAACGGCAACTGCAGAATACATTTGTTTGGACACCACACATCCCTAGGGTGAGTGTTTGTTTTATAGTCTTGGCTTCTCAACCTGACCCCTATTCCGGTTGCCAAGAGTAACATCATTCAATTTGTAATTCTGTGTTTCACCAACAACATTCGTGTTTTGTAGACACACAGAAGACGGAAATCTTTGAAACCCAAAGGTGCCTGAATTAATGGAGCTGACATGCGGCCAGCACTAAACGGCAAAAGACCAATGAAAACAGTCACTGTGTCCCGTGTCGATTTTGTTTCTAGGTAACTTTGCCTTCCTGCCTGCCACGTGGATTTTGTATCATCCTTAAGTTGCTCTAATATTGAAACGTGAAATTTGGAGGATTTGAAATGAATGTAGCTAAATGGAACTTTTGGAGGAAGAGCATCTGGTTTGTTCAGATCTGTTAAAGTAATAGGGAAAGGCACAAAGGATCAAGGCAGGAAAGGCCCCAATCTGTTCGATGAGTGATAAAACAGCATTACTTGGGGCAAATTGGTCTGACCTTCACCTGCCTGATGCTTCCGCTGCCTCAGTGATTCTTGCTCGGCTCTGATTAGGTAAAGATTGCCCCTTTCCCTGCAGGAAAAGTCAAAGAACAAAAAGGGGAAAAATTCTTGACTTAACTATAAAGAATTTAGTTTTTTAATCACAGTTGGACTCATCCAAGCCAGTTTCTAATCTTATTTTTTTAGGCTTAAAAAAAACCCTATCTTTTAAAATAAATTCTTTGGACCGTTTTCTTTATAACCCCTCGTCTAGATCTCACCTCACATTTCTTGGATGTATTAAGAAAAAAAAAACTCTTCCTCACTTGAAATGATAGCTTTTTCCATTTCTTTTAGGCTCTCGTCTAAGCTCTGCCAGGAATGGACGGAAGGGAGAAAGACACAAGGCCCCCTCAGCTGGCTGGAACAGCAAGTAAAATGCATCAGTTGGCAGAATCCTGCCAATGTTCCAAGGAAACCTGAAGCGGGCTCCCACCCCCCGCCCCTCCGTGGATGCCCGTGGAAGACAGAGCTCCGTGGAACCATGATATTAAGTTGCAGACTCTGTCTGTTCATATAGACCACAGCTTTTCTGTGACATTACTGTCAAACAGCCCCCTGTGTGACTAATATTTTTAACAGCATGCTATTTAAAATTTGACAAGGATATAATAATTCATTCTTCAGATAGTCAACATACTATGAGAGTAAGTCATGTCTTCAAAGTATCTTTCAAAGGGGCTATTAAACGTAGGTTAAATTTTTCCCCCTACAGCATGCAATTTCATTTTGGCTCTACCACTTCAACCACATAAAATTAAATTTTGACTTGAGAGTGACCTACTGAAAATTAGATGGAAAAATAAGGGGAAAGATTTAAATTACTGATTCAAAGGAAACTAACATGTCTGTCTGCAATTTAGCATACATTTTGCTAAGCTCTCTGAGAATCTTATGTTTCTGGTAGTCACTATTTTCCTCTTAGGATTCAGATAGTATTTTTAATGGAAATGTTGTAGAACTTAATGGAATGTAATATCTTGTGATATATAGACTTAAGGCAACACAGGAAAGAATTATCCACACATATTTTCTACCATAATCCTCCTCTCTACTCCCAGCCTTCTTACAACCGGTGATCTAGCCACCCAAATCAGCTAGACATTCTCTAAAATAAACTACGCTCTTTGAAACTTTGATAAAGTTGTTACCTGCTAGTCCTTCTCCTTTGAAATTCTTCACCAGGAATCAAAATTTATTCTAAATTGTTATAAAAATAAAGTGATTTTGAAGTCTCCACTTTTAGAAGGAGATAAGCCAATAGGCATTGATGTGGTTCTTCCAACAAGAGTAGAATGTGACTGTTTAGAGAAGACTTCAAGACATTTATTGCAGAACTATCTAGTATATTCCACTGAGGCCAACGAGAATCACAAAAATGGTATAGAATATTTCACAAATAAATTTATCTTCCACTTTGAATTGTTTTAATTATTAAATTTATTTTTCTTTCTAACTATAGATAGTATACATAGATAGACACACAAACACACATATACATGTTGGTCAGGATAGGCTAGGTTGTGCTGTGCTAACAAGCAACATGTTAATGTCAACGGTTTCACACAACAAAAATTAAATTTTTGAGCAGACAAATCCACTGCAGTCTCTCCCTGGTCACTTTCCACAGCACCTGTACTCCACATACCTACTTGGCCTTCCAGCATGCTTTGATCCTGTTGTACACATACGTCTGTGATCATCTCTACAGAAGCAGAGCAAGAAGAGAGTTCAAGGAAGCAAATGCTTCACTCAGCTCCTCTGCTCATATTTCATTGGCCAGAACTTGTCCTATGGCTGAAACCCACCATCAAAGGGCCAGAGAAGTGCCATTTTCCCATGTGCCTCATTGAAGACAAGAACCAGAGATTGGTAATCGGTAGGAGTGCCTACCATAAAGGCAGACAGAATTTCAGAGTCAAATGCCTTGCTCTTCTTTTATCTCCAAATTACTTTCATCTTCACTCTGTGGCTTATAATTACTGTCAAAGGCAAAGTGTATTAGAAAACTAACACTACCAGCGTTCTTCCACAGGTACTGGCTTATTTTACCATTACTTAAACAAAGAAGAACATCATCCTTGAAAGTCTCAAATGTTCTCGGCATCTAAATATATCTGTTTAACATAACTTTTCACAAAGCACTCGAGTACTAGAAAGAGTGAACCAAGTACAAGAATGTGTTACAAAACCACCCACAGTAAGAACAACCTAAGTGGAATATGAGATAAAATGCTTTAAAAACAGGTTGATATTTTTTCTTTCCTATTCTTTTATAAGAGTAGAAATATGTAGTCTATACCTGACAATTTTAACTGCTTGGCAATTCTTTCAAGGATTTACTCATGCCACGCATTTAATGACAAATGTATCGGCATCATCTGTGATGGGAATTGAGATGCTCAAAACTGCAGTCAGTATCTCCTATTGCTTTATACTCCATCAAAGATGATGCAAGCTGACTTCAAAGGGAGTTCAGTACTTGCATCAACTCTGCAGGGGTGTTGAGTAAAATGAGGAATGAAAAAAAAAAGGAACACCATTATGTTTTGAATTTCAAGTCCTAAATCATTATTTCCTAGCTGTGCATGAGGTTACGTAGACAGAAAGTAAAATGACAACTGGTCATGTCATTGGGATGATGATATAGGAGGATCAGGAAGCTTAAGAAGAGGATTTTTTTAAAGTCACATTAAAAAAAATCCCTCTCCCCTGGTGTTCAGATATTCCTAGGACATTTTTCAGTGATGGAGCGACACTCTGGCACCCCCATAACGTCCAGGTACCTGCTGGGGATTGACCTGTTTTAGAACTCTCTTCTCAGGAGCAATAATGTGCTACCCCTGAAGATAATTAAATGTGAGGTATCCAAATAGTCACTTACATCTGCTGTTGGGCCTCTATTTCCAAACGGGAATCCGTACGGCTATTTGTCAGTAATAGAGAATTCACTTGTTATTAATCTTCAGAAACCCAAAGTATTCCATTTTATTTTAAAAACACACTTATTTTGCCACTGCAATGTGTGTACAAAATGTTGTTTCCCGCTTGTGCTGTGTTCATAGTGTGCACTTAGTGGCTTGAAAGAAATTCATATGATCCATTTGTTTAGAAAAAACCTTTTCAAGTGCCTAAGTATTCAATTAGAGTCAATTTCTAAAATAATATTTATCTAGAAACACGTGTGTGTGTGTTTAGGGGTGTGCATATTTAGTAACAAAAGGTAAAATAATTTATAGCATTATTTCAGGGTACAAATTCAAGCAAGACAGAATTCATATATACTTGAAAAGCAGGAAAGTCTCTGGATTTAGTTAAGTATCTCAGTATAGTACCATATGATTTATAATGTTCCTGGAAGTGTTTTTTTACAGCATTACTTTTGAAAAATAAATGAGGAAAATTTCAGCCAGGGCGGTACTTAAATTACAGTGTTCCAGTACCACATGAAGCACCAGAGAGACCCAAAAGGCAAAATGAAGCTGGAACTCATTGTGTTTCTCCTGGCATCATTAGAAGAGTAGCAGTTTTTACCATAAACATTTGGCCACTCTTTTTAAACTAAACTTTTACATTATTAGGTTACCTCGAAAGATGTAGTGCATAATAACTTTTTGTACGTTCGACAATTATGAAAAACATCTCATACAGTCAGGTGACCATTTTGACAAAAGCAGCATAAGAAATCCTTTTTTAAATTTTTGAATGATTATTTATTTATTTTGAGAGAGAGAGAGAGAGAGAGAGAGCGCCAAGGTAGGGAGGGATGGGGCAGAGAGAGAGGGAGACGAAGAAGCCAAAGCAGGTTTCAGGCTCCAAGCTGTCAGCACAGAGCCAGATCAGATGCAGGGCTTGAACTCAGGAACCTGAAAGAATGACCTGAGCAGAAGTTGGATGCTTAACTGGCTGAGCCACCAAGGCACCAAGAGAAATCTTGAAGGAACTTCTTATACTCCTGCAGTGTTCATGATAATACCACTGTTATGTCTCCATTTTTCCAGAGCTGCCCCTGTCACCATTCCTCACTGAAATATTTTGTGTTTTCTTCATTGGTATTGCTAAAAGTTCCTTTCGCCATAGGTCCTGAACTGTATCCTTTGTTCCTTATGTACATTTAGATCAGTGATTTCCAGAGTAAAGTACAGGCAACTAAGCAAGTATGCAAGTCAATTTTTTACATAAAAATACATTTAAGTAGAAGATTTACTTGATTGTTTTTAGTTTTGTTTGTACATGGTAAAGTAAATGGTATATTGAACATGAAAATACTTGTGTTTCAAGTTAAAAAAATAGATATGTTGGGAATATGCATTTATACTGAAAAGGATATACAAATAAAAAAGCTTTAGATCACAAGTCCACCTACGACTCAGCAAAGCTTAAAGATATATTTATTATACTTTAAATGTCCAGGGTTAGTTTCAAATTAACACAGAATATACTCAGATTGTCAATGAAAAAAATATTGTTATCAGATAGTAGTTTTCTCAGGGATTCAGCGTGGCATCACTGAGGAACTATCCTAATGGACAGAACTCACATTTCTCAGATACACTAGATCTGTTTGATAGAGTATTTTGTTTCCTAATGTAAAGTGCCAGATCTATGAAATCAGATTACAATTTTGATATCAGAGATTAGCGTTACATATAAAATTGTTGGCTAATAATTTTAAAGTCAAATATTTCTAAATAGGATGAATAACTTTCTGATTAGTACTTTCTGCTCCTGGTATGTGTCATGGTGAGTAGAGATGATTGTGTCAGTGAAAAGGGGCTCCCCTAACAGAACACTGAGCCTTGGCATGTGCTATTTAACATTTTATCTCTGCAAGATTTCAGATAGCATTTCCCCTCAGCTTCGTAAATTAATTTTGGTAGAAATAGAATGTTAAGAACTATTTTCATTTTTATCATTTGATTTTATTTTTATTATTTTTAACATTAATCTCCATATCCAACATGAGGCTCAAACACAGGACCCTGAGATCAAGAGTCATGCTCTACTGACTGAGCCAAACAGTTACCCCGAGGATGCTAAGAAATATTTTTAAGTTAATATGCCACACAACCAGGTTTGTAAGAGATGATTTTTTTTTTTTTGGTACCTTCAAAGAGACTAGAAGATACAGTTACTGAAATGCTTTGCTGAATGGGATTGGGAATGGGATTGCTTGTTTCTCCGTTCAGAACAAGTGTCAACTACCTTAATAAAATTCACAAACCTTTTTATTCTAATACCTAAAAATGGTGTGAGTGTATATATAATATATATTATATTTATGGTATATATTAATCCCTGTATCATCAGCGCAACCTTCTCATTCCAAAAATACCACAATAGCTTTGCTCTCTGCCGCCTCTGTTCTCTCGCTCCCTTTCTACATCTCCTCCTCTCTCACCCCCCTCCCCAATCCTGGCTTTCTTTTCAGCCTTCCCCCCTTTTTCTTTTTAATTTTTAATGTTTATTTTAGAGGGGGGTGGAAACACGGAGTGTGAGTGGAGGAGGAGCAGACAGCGAGGGAGACACAGAATCCAAAGTAGGCTCCAGGCTCTGAGCTGTCAGCACAGAGTCCTATGTGGGGCTGGAACTCACAAACCACAAGATCATGACCCAAGGCTAAGTCAGTTGGTTAACCAACCAAGCCACCTATGCACCCCCTGTCTTCTGCTTTTTAAGACAACCTTTTACTTCCCAACATTCTTCTGTTGAAACTATGATCTCTTTTCTCTGAGAAATTTCTTTTAAATGATAGGTATTTCTGCCTTTTTGTTTAGAGCAATAGTCTTAAGTTTTAGGAGCACTGGTATTTCCATTATTCTGTTACATAGATTCTTCTGCCCCAAAATGAAGAAACGAATTGTAAAATTATAGTTTCCACAGTGAGTAATATAGCTTGACCACTCATCAATGAAGTATTACTAACTTCCTTCTTGGTATGTTGGTAAGTGAGAGTTGGGGCTAGGCACTTTGTCAAGCTAGGGTGATAAGATAACAAAAATGAAGCCAGGAATAAAAGGTGTTAAATGCTAACTTCCACAGAGTTCCTGGATCAATTCAGAAAAGAGAAAAAGAAAAGACACACACACACACACACACACACACACTCATGCACGCACACACACATGCACACACACCTTTTCATGGAGAAATTGCAATGGTATCAGTAGAAATGTGGGACTTCATCTGGACCTAAAAGGACGGATACTTGTCAGTGGGTTAAAGAAGGGTGGGTGTCAAAAGAAGGCCACTGATTTCAGATAGATGATATGGCCTGAGCATGTTTAAATTTTAGGTCCTGAGCTAAACTGCAAACAGTCTTGCTGCCCCTTTCCACCTCCATCTTGCATGATCCCTCCATGGAGGTTGAAGTAATCCACATGTGATTTGGAGTTTAAATCAACATGATATTTACTGAGCACCTACTATGTTCCTGACATTATTCTGTTTATTAGGAGTATATCAGTGAAAAAGAAAAGGGACAAAAATCCTCTCCCCACCCTATCCCAATCCATTTGAGACTAGAGCAGCTCCCCATAAAAGTCTATACCTTAGATGCTGGAAAATATTCCAGCCTTGTGTCACTATTTCTTGAGATGTCCAGTGTCATAAGCCACTATAACATCTACTTGAGATCCTAAAGCTTAACTTAGCTTTTCTACACCCAATGTAGCTTAGCATTAATTTGGGAATCAGCCTGTCTCTGTGCAGTAATGCTGCCACAAAGCTTCCAGCCCGCCTCACCTGTTACAATTTCACAAGTAAAATAAATGACAGCAGATGTTATACCCAGTGACATTAGGGAGAACTGCACCCATTTAGTTCTAATCAAGCCATTTTTCACCAGCTGAAGATACGAGAAGTTACTTTTAAAGGATTCTGAATCAATGGGAAAATTTCTGCTGAAGCAAAGAACCCAAAAGAGATAACCTAACTACTCCTGGGGGAAACATTCTCTGAAATTTCCCAGAATTTGATATGCTAATCTGTAAGAAGAGTGGAATATACTCTAGTTTCTACAAAGATGAAGAGGAACTTCTTTATATAGTATTTCATTTTCATGCATTTATTAGAAATACATTATTTGGGTACATTGTACAAATAACTGTGAGCAGCAAAGCTTGAGTCCTTGTAGTCAACGCAACTTAATGTCTAGTTGCAAAGAGAACTTATAGAATCAGGAAAAGTGAGACAATAAAATAAAACTAATCAGGCAAGCTTAAAAGACAAAGTCTGATGAAGTTGCTGGGCTTGGAAATGAATCTATGCGACCTTGGGAAAGTTAATTAATCTCTCTGATTAAAAGAGCAATTGTTACAATCATAGCTCCAAAAGAAGCAGCTGTGAGTTTTCGATTGCGAGCCTTGTTTGCTCTTCATTGTATAATCACCCTGAACTGATAAGAGCAGTCTTTTTTTCAGATCCCCACACCTCAAGTTGGCTATTTTAAAATGGAAAAATTATTTTTCTCTCTCTCGCCTTTCCTCTCCTTCTTCACTTGCTTCCGGAATGTTTCTCCGCACTTACTGCATTCTAGGCATTCTCTAGGCCAATTTCCCATTGTCTTGCTACCACCCATTGTCAGGACACCAATGAGTGTGCATGAAATCTCCAGCCGTCTTGCCTAACAATTACTGTTTGTAACAGACGATTGAAACAGCACAGTCAGATCCTGATGCTCTATTTCTAACGGACTACATTTAAGAAAACTCACAATGGTGGGTCTCTAGTAGATGGGAAATTAAACAGGTCACGTATTTAACAAGCCTAGGCTACCAGTACAACAGGACACTCTCCTGTGACCTCCCCGCTTTCCCTCCCATGCTCCAGGCTTTGTGACCAGTGTCAGATACAGAAATGGAAATAATCCATGGAGAAAATTTGTATGTTGTTAAGTTTATGTTCATAGTCAACTCCATTCCCTTCAAATATTACTTTGACACACAGTAGGTAAGAAAGGAAAACCTTTTAGAATTCAAGTGTTTCAGTTTCTCAGCTTTTACAGACTTTGGTTTTTGCCTATAACTGGCTGGATCAAAAAGTGGCCCATATCAAGTAGTCCCCAAACTTATTTCCTCCCTTGTCACACCAAGATAATATGGCAAATGCTTTAGTTGCCCCCTCCACAATGCACAATTGTCCCCATTTGGATGCCAAACTCAACTATAGTTCCTGGTCTCCCCTGTGATTAGATATGGACAAAAAAATTTATTTTTCATTAATGAAATATAAAAACAAGGAAGTAGAACTTCTGCTTAAAATGCAGCCTGGGCATGCTATTCATTTTTCCTTCTCATTTGGCAGAAAATGAATATAAATGGCTGGAGTAATCTTGGAAATCATATGTAGAAAATGGATTTCTAGAGTTTCCAATGTGTAGCCCAGCAACTGAGAGTCTTGGCTGCATGTGGGAATCACATGGGCCACTTCTGAGATGAACTAGTGGCTGAGCCTCCAACATAGGATTCTGATTTAATTATTTTGGCTTTGGGCCCAGGAATATTATTATTATTATTATTATTGCACTATTGTTGTTTCAGATGCCCTGGTGTTCCTAAAGAAAGAAGCCTGAAGTGTAGCTCAGTGCAGTAAATGGTTACTACTTAATTTGCCCTTTGCCCTTCCCTGTTCCCCCTTTCCCTTGAGATGGATGCCCTCACTGCCCTTAAGCATAGGATTCATCGAATCTATGCCTACAAAGAAGTAACAATTTTTTCCCTGTAGAGACCAATTGGAGTGGGAAGATTCTACAGGAGAGAATCAGAGTTCTCCATTTAATCTTTTTTATTTTTCTTAACATTTATTCATTTTTGAGAGACAGAGAGACAGAGTATGATCAGGGGAGGGGCAGGGAAGGAGACACAGAATCTGAAACAGGGTCCTGGCTCCTAGCTGTCAGCACAGAGCCTAACGTGGGATTCGAATGGTGAGATCATGACCTGAGCCAAAGTCGGACCCTTAACTGACTGAGCCACCCAGGCGTCACCAGAGTTCTCCATTTAAAACAAATGAAACTATCATATAAGTCTTTTACATCCTTGGTTAGGTTTATTCCTAGGTATTTGGTGGTTTTTTGTGCAATCGTGAATGGGACCAAGGATGTAAAAGACCTATATGATGAAAACTATAGAAAACTTATGAAAGAGATCGAAGAAGACACCAAGAAATG
>NC_043704.1:113961246-114025092 GCF_006229205.1 Suricata suricatta
ATGCAAAACTTGAGAGACTATTGAATGCTGAGAATGAACTGAGGGTTGAGGGGGAAGGAGGAGGGGGGAAAAGAGGTGGTGGTGATGGTGGAGGGCACTTAAGGAGAAGAGCACTGGGTGTTGTATGGAAAACAATTTTACAATAAAATATTATGGAAAAAATAAAAAAATAAAAAATAAATAAAACAAATGAAACTATGAAACTTACTCTTCTGTTACCAAATTTGACTCTCCTGGGTCTTTCTGCCCTCACTCTTGCCCAGCTAGCCAAAGGGACCCTTTAAAATGATAAATCGTGTCACTCAAAGCCCTGCAATGGCTCTCCATTTTAATCAGAATAAAAGCTAAAGTTTTACAATGTGTTAAAAGACCCCCACACTAGGGTCCCTCTGAGCTCACCATCTACTTCTCTTCCCTTTACTCATTCTGTTCCTTATCTAGTGGCCCCTATGTTTTTCCCAGAATATTCTAAATACTTTCCACCTCAGGCCATTGCACATACTCTATTTCTATCTAGAACAGTCTTACCCAAATAGCCAAGTGGCTACTGTCCTCACTTCCTTCAAATATTTGTTCAAATGTCACTCTTTCAATAAGGTCTACTCCTTGCCATATTTAAAAATCTCAATTTTGCTACCCCTCAGCATTTCCAAATTTTCTTTTGCTATTTTACTTTTTTTCACATGAAGATTATTACATTACTAAAAACTCTATAATTTACTTATTTATGATGTTTACTCTTACTGTCATCTTACCCTCATGAGAATGTAAGCTGTATGAGAAAAGGGATTTTTTTGTTGTCTAACTTGTTCATTCCTATATACCAAAACCCGTAGAACAACATAATGTAGGTACTCAAATATTGAATGAATTAATGAATAAGTTAAGATTTCTAACTCATTCTAGAAAAGATTTTTTTAATCTACTGTAGAGCAGTCAAAGATACATAAATGGTTTCTATCCCCATGGATTTCAAAGCAATGTACACAAATTTGGCTTTGAAGGTAAAGAAAATGGTGCTGACCTTGTGTGATCTGTGAGCCTACAAGTAGAACTCTCACTCCAAAACTTAAACACACACACACACACACACACACACACACACACACACACAGTCTTATTGCTTTATGTTAGCACTGGATTTCAGACTTAGGCCTTTATATGTTGATGTTTAAAAGAAATTATAATTGAAAGGAGAGAGAAAAGTGCTAGCAGGTAGAATTGAAGAATGATAGTTCTGAGAATAGAAGAAGCAGAGCCTCAGGAGAGGGAAGAGCAAGGTGTTCAAAAATTTCACTTGCTTCACAATGTTGCCTAGAAATGATCCAAATCACACAATTCTATTTTAGTCAATGAAGGGATGCTAGAAATCCACCATGGCACAATGGCTGGCACACAGGAAGGACTCAGTAAATATTTATTTAATGAATGGACGAAGGAAGACTAAGCAGCATGATTTTTCATTGTCTTTTCGTCATTTGTTTTCCCCTACAAACTAAGGTCTACTTATTTAGATTAATATGCTCACTTTCTGTTCTTCCTCTCCCCACAAAAAGGCTGTGAGGTAAAAGGATAAAACAAATGTTTCAGCATAAAAACTATGTGTGATATTTGTGCAATATCTTCCGTCTGTACCTGCTGTGCATAATTTCAGAATTCACTGCTTTCATCAAGTAAAGAAAACCCATTTGCTCTTTCATCTGTGTATCATCTCACACTAATTTTCATCAAAACCGGTCAAACCTTTATGGGCTACCGGTCCCCAGGCTTCCTGCAGGACTCCCCTGTCGGTCTCTAATACAAGCAGAATTAGGCTCTGCATCTGAACTGTGGAAATTTTTGAGTTGTTTTTGTAAGCTACAGTAAGCACAGTGTTTATACCTGGAAAACTGGCCTATTGATTATTGATGATTGTTTTCCTAAACAGAGAATCTCATGAATTTCACATGCTTATGACTTTTTGGGTCTTTAAAAGTTCTTATTTCAAATCCGACATCCTCTGCACGTCTCAAGTGGACCAATCTTAAATAGAAAAAAATGGAATCTATTGTTATCTCATATTTATGAGAAAATAAATGCTACTGCTCTGTGCACCCTACCTCTTTTTTAGGAAGTTCTCGCTTTCCATTCAAAACCCTCATTCGTTTACTTATGAAGTTCTCTGTCTCCTGTGCCTCAGCTGACATTATCATCTGTTCTTAGTTAAGTTTGAGAACTGATTCATTATCTGTTGCCAAGGATGATGAAGGTGACAAAGCTGCTCCAGAAGCCGACGATCTACGTCAAAGCTGCCAATATTTATTGCTCAGAGTATTGCCTCTACAAAGGTAAAATAGCTCTGGTTTGAGCACAGAGTCTCATCCCTGGAAGAGCCCTGATGCTGGGTCCCAAGGCCATAAAAACTCTAATAAGCCATGCTTATGCCAAGGCCACAGTATGTATTCTGTAACCTACTTTATTCTGAAACAATGATGTATTTCATACCAAAGTGATATCAATCACTTTCCCTCATTTAAATATCAGTGCACTGAATGCTTTGAGCTTAAAAACTTATAGTTACACCTTCCGTTCATTATGGTTTTGGCTCAAATGCCTTGGTGGCAAATGTTGTGTATACTGGGGAAGAAGGAAATACATGAGGAAGTCAACTGGGGTAGTCAGTAAGGGAACACAGTGTAAACTAAATACTACCATTTTTCACAGCCTTCCATGGCAAATCCATTGTGTGCTTGGTCTCTCTCTTCCCACAAGATGAACTCCCTCTAAAGGGGCCCTACAAATACCTAAAAAGTTTAACTCCTTCATGTTTTATCCTCAAGCCTCCCCAGTTACTTCTAGATGTATTAATTCATGATGAGAGATAAGACGCCATCATACCACTTCCATTCCACTAAAAAACTAAAAAAGGTTTCAGATACTAAAGATTTTATTGATAGAGTCTCAATCAAAAGTGGGAATACTATATGGCAGCTTCAGTGACAAAACAAATCTTAAATATAATTTAATATTAGTTTTATATTTTAAATTAATTTAGCTAAAGAGAACAACCTATCAGTGTCATCATCTTCAAGTAAAAAAGTACAAAGCTAAGTATGTAGTCATTGCTAAAATGAAAGAAAAGTACAGATATCAGAAAACTAAGAAAGACAATTAAAGATTTGGAAAAAAGAGAATGGAGGATCAATCTTAAAGTTATAGGTATTGCAGAGTGAAAAAAATTGAAACAGACAAAATAACGAATGACATAATAGAAGAAAACTTTCCTGAGCTAAAGAAATACTTCAGTCTATGGATTAAAAAGTACCACTAAGTTAAAAATAAATGATTTAATTAGGTATGCTTTTGTAAAAGTGGACCTGCCTAAACTCAATCCCTGAAGATTCTGATGGATTGATAACTGTATTTTTAAATGCTTCACAAGTGATTCTGATGTATATCCTTAGTTTGACAATGATTCTTCCAAGCATACTTGTTATAGAAAAGAATAAGTATATACTAGATAGTTTCTAAAAAAAGTGAAAGAAGTAGAAGGAGGAAAAAGGAGAAAGCAGAAAGGAAAGAAAGAAGAGAAAGATAGTTGATATTTTAAAGTCAGGAAGAGAGTAGGTAAGAGTGGTTTAAATGAGTTAAGTCCTTACTTATTTTTAGTTTTTTTCAAGTTTTTTTTTATAATTCTTTTTTTTTTTTTTAATTTTAAGAGAAATCAGGGGAGGGACAGAGGGAGAGAATCCCAAGCAGGCTCAGTGCTCTCAGTTCAGAGCCTGATACAGGGCTGGATCTCATGAACTGTGAGATCAAGACCTGAGCCAAAATCAAGAATTAGATGTTTAACTGGCTGAGCCACCCAGGTGTCCCAATTCTTACTTATTTTAATATGATGTTCACATATATTGTAAAAAATTAATAAATTAATAAATAGTAATACCATCACATTATTTAGAGAAAAAGAATCATTAACAAACAGTTACAATTGTTACAAGTGGCTTCCTCTATAGGCTAAGTCTTTTGGTGTGAAGGACAGGCAAATATTATAAGACTGTACATAACAGTTTTATTATTCCCATGCACTATTTTCAAATACCATGCTAAAAATTTAAAAAGTATCAACATTTGTATTTATAATAATTATGGGTATTTTTTAACATTTATTCTTTCCATGTTATAACTCTACTAAACATTTTAACTGCATTACTTATTTAAACGTTGAAAAAAATCCCTATATAGTAGGCAAAATTTTATCTATTTTCCATAGGAATAAACTGAAGCTTAATAGAATTAAGTAACTTGTTTAAGGTAACAGAATTAAAATTTTTTCTAGAATTAACATAAATATCAATGCTTATGATAATTATACATAATTTAAGAATCTCTTTCATATCAACATATTTATCATATTTTAATAGTATTTTGAGGAAATAAACTTTTACTTCAATTTCATGCTTTCAAAAATAAAATCCTAACTGCTAGTCTTTATTTTGTTCAGATTATGTTAATTTTCTTAATAAATGTAACACAATAATGAACACATTATAGAAGGTGTTACTTTTAGGTTCCTCCAGAGTCTCAGGGTTGCAACATTATTATTGAGAGACTGTCAAATATGAAAAAAAAAACAGTTTTCCTTTGGAAAAACAAAATTCAAGTGACTTTGCCTTCTTGGAACTTTAGTGCCAAGAGCTTAGTTTCTCACCTCTTCTTCTCTGCTTGTCTTTTCCATTCTTGATCCTTCAAAAAAAATACATTAATTTCTGACATTCAGTATGAAGAAATATATAAACCTTATTCTTCAAGAGAAACAAAATATTACACCAAAAATAACATAAAAATGAATCAAACTGTGGAGTAAATGTCTGTCTAAACATTCCTCTAAGACACGGATTGGCAAACTATGACCCACTGGCCAAATGCAGCCCAGTGACTGGTTTTGTTTTTGTCCATCTCGCCAGCTGTAGTTGGTTTTCACAATTTAAATTGGTTGGGAAAAAAATTTGAGGGAAGAACAATATTTTGTGACATGTGAAAATTATGTGAAATGTAAAATTAAATTTATTGGAGGAGGATCACACTCCTTCATATATGTATTATCTATGACTGCATTTATGCTACAACAACAGCTACAGTTGCCAGACAGAGTAGATCCCTCTGAGAGCCTATAATACTATTTGGGCCTTTCCAGAAAAAAATTACCATATGCTGCTCTAGGACCATGAAAACTTTCTAAGTGTCAGTACTAGCTATTATTAATGGAGAATAAATATGTCCAGTTTTAGAGCTCTTAATGACATCATCACCACTTTCAGGCAAATAACTAACCAAAAGTAACAGTCCAAATGTAACCTACTCAGGCACATACATGAATTCACACAAACCATGAAGATGACAAATGTACTAAGCAAATAGTTCATTTGTATTTTGCTAATATTTAGATATACCTCAATTTTTTGGAGACATCATCTCCCATAGTTTCATTATTTTCAATAAAGAGACAATTGCTTCTGTAGGAAGAAAAGCATATCCTGCTACAGCTGTATCAACAAAATAGTCTTTTCCTTTGGAATGCAGCTGACATTGCATGTCAAGTTTGACGTACTTGGCCACTGATGCAAGATATGACCTTCATTGCCCACGAGCATAAGTTTGGAAGACTTCCCCTGAGTGAGTTTAATTTTTTTAATTTTTTAAAAAAAATTTTGGAGGAAGGGGACTGGAGGGTAGAATTATGGGTCCTTATTTTTTGATTCTATAACCTATTTGGTTTATTTAATTTATAATTCTATAAAGTATTCAATTAAAGATAAAAGTATTCAATCTTCTACAACCTTTTTTTGTTTAGAGTTATATAAACACTACACATTTGTAAACCAAGTACTAATCACTACCCATCATCAAAGTGAGGGGAGATTTCTAAGACTTGTTTGCTATTGAACTAAGAATATTCCTCCAGCTCCACGAATTCAAATAAACACTCTTTTGGTTTTTACCATTCTTATATCCTCTAAGTGAACAATAAACAAGAACAGCAATAACAACAACATCAAATGTTTCCATATTTCAAATGTGTTCTTAAATAGTTCTACCTAAATCTCCCGAACTCCAGGTCTGGAAACACTTACATGTAATAAGATAACTTTCAGTTGGTTAATCTAATATTCTTGGTCTATGCTAGTATTAAAAAAAACATAATTAACTAAGTAAACTAGAAAGTCAAATTGTCTTTATTCAACAATTCATGAATTGGGGAGCATCCCATCTAGCAAAATGAGAGGAGAGCCAAAGAGCTGAACAAAATGGGAGAATCTAATAAGCAGAAGGGAGCAAGGGCAAAGAAAGAGAGGATTACCTCATCTTCTGGGAGGACAGAAGGGATCTGTCGGGCAGGTTAACTCACTATTGCTGACCAGGAAATTTCAGATGGACTGGTTTAAGATTATTACTGGGAGAAGTTGAAACTGCAATGAGGTTAGGTCCCAAGTCTTGGTTTGCTGAGGTGATATTTAGCACAGCTGACTCCGTTTTGGACCTGTTTCTTTTTTTAAAACTAGCAAACATCTTGTCATTTTAAGTTGTTACAAAAAGAACCTACTAAATGATGAAGACATGTATTTTAGTTATTTTATAAAGTTATATATATAGTTAACTATAGTACATTGACAAGCAGACAAGATACATTGTCTGACTTCTAGGAGAATTAAAGAGAATTTATATGCATATACAATTGGAGGATGATATACACCTGCCTAAATAAATAACCACCGCGTGATTTACAGTCCTGGTGAAGAGGTACTGAGACTGAGGCATTCAGAGAGTCACATTCTCTATGTGACCGAGGAGCAAACTTAACTTTATCCATTGTCCCCGAAAGAACAATGACATCACTAAATTATTACTGTAGGAATTAAGATATTTTCATAGTAGATATAAATCACAGGACACTGGATGAAACGTATTCTATATGGTCTCACTTCTTTGACCTATTGAAAGTGTCCAATGTTGTTTATGCTTACCATGAAAGTCAAGAGTTCATTGTGAGATATTAAATAAATCCTTTCTTTGTTGAAATTATGCAGTTTCATATGATAAATATACTTGTAAGAAAAAAGATGAGCTACGCTTTTTCAAGTGACACAACTTCCCACCAAATCCTGCGAGCTGTAGAGAGACTCCAACAGGTGATTTCTGCCTAGACTTCCCTTTCTACTCTACAGAGAACATCACTAAGATGCACCAGGTTCTACTTGCCATCTATTTCTTCTCCTTTTGTTTTTAGCTTTTTGTTTTGTCACAAACAGATGGTCAAAAATAGGTTGTTCATTAGAAGACACAGCTCCAAGTTGTTGCCAACTTACATAGATTATCTATAGACATTATATGTGGATTTCTCTTTAAAAAAATGAATGCCTAAAATCTAACATAGTCTGCACAACACTCAATTCTTTCCAGTTACTCTGAAGGAAATGCTATTGCAAATGTAAGTTCTGATGATTCATCACCTTAAATTATTGTTCTGAAAGATCAGGGCAAAGACTGTTAGAAGTGTTTTCAACAAATTGCACTAAAAAAAAAGTGTCAGTGTTTCTCCTTTCTCTGACTTCAAGTGTTCAAGAGAATCACATGGATGGGACATTGGAAGCAGTTGTTTGGGTGCATATGGCAAATCTCCCATCTCCAAGTTTATGATGAATGTCAGTGAAGTTTGTGGCTGGATAACAGTAGTTCTACATCAAGGAGATTTATGGGGAGGATGCATTTAGTATTATTCATGAGCCACTTAACAAGCTTCAGCCAAGGATACAATATAGCCTTTGTTTATAGTCCCAGGAGGTCTTTAGAAGGCCTTTGAAAATTGAAGAGATTTTTTTTGATAAATGGCAGAGGATCTTGAGGTGGGCCTGAAAGCTATAAGTGTATTTTGCTGTTAACTTGAAGAGTCCTACATTTCATCCTAACTTCCCTGTTTCCTCAATAAAAAATTATCAGATATTCTGCTGGTATTTTATTTTGCTATTGTTCTGCTACATTAAATAACCAAGAGGGACACATTTTGTAGAAAAATGTTCATTTCACTCTCTATTACAGGAAGTTGGAGCATCTTAACAGGCTATCCAGACTATTTGAACAGAAATGAAGCAACATATGTTTGAAACTGTCTTTTATATTATATTCTTTATGTTTATGACCCACATTCTTCTCCATGAATCATTATTTATGGCAACTTATGTGTATAATAGTTTTGACTTAACCAAGAACTTCAGTTCTGCAGCTAACTGAAAGGTCTGGGACTCAGACAATTGCACTGGTGTGGTGGGGTTGAATTAAATTAGGAAAACAATTCCACCCGTCCTATTAGTGTGAGGAAGAGTGGATACCTGATGCAGCTGTTAACTAAGGGCAATCGTTGACATATTTAGACAGGAATTGTTAAAATATTTTGGAATATCGCTGGCTTTTTGAGCAATTTCTTACTGAAAAAAATGTGACCATGTTAATAAGCAGGAAATCAAAGTCTTTTATTTTAATGAAAACAGAGGACATGACAATGATTTCACCTTACTTGATTCTTAAAAGTGCTTCAGAAGCATGTGTATTCAATCCATTTTACGGCCACTTTGCATAAGGTCTCGGCTTGGAATGTGCCTGAGCCTACAGTAGGAGCTTTAAAAAATAACTGTACTGTTGAAGAGGGAAACCTCATCAAAACAGTGTGGTTTATAGGTTTTATATTATATCTGATGCTTTTTATGCTACATAAAATGGTTCACTTTCCAGCCCATTCTTCCCTCCGATTTCAATTATGGAGCTCCCGTCAAACCACAAGAGGTAGAGCCTCAGACTTCCTGTCCACGACTGTGTCTAAAATGACTCCAGAGTGGAAACAACTCACAGAATCATCTGGCTCAAGTCCATTATTTATTAGGTGCAGACACAGACAAGTTACTTACGAAACATCACACCATTTGTGAGGGGACAGAAAACTACTTTGTAAGAGTTCCTTTTTTTTTTTTAATGTTTATCTATTTTAAGAAAGAGAGGGCATGTGCACACAAGTGGGGGCAGGGGAAAGGCAGAGATGGAGGGAGAGAGAAAGAATCCCAGGCAGGCTCCATGTGCAGTGGGGAGTCTGACACAGGGCTCGATCCCACAACTGTGAAATCACAACCTGAGCCAAAATCTAGTCCCACACACAACTGACTTAGCCACCCAAGCACCCCTGTAAGAGTTTATTAATCTCTCTCTTATCAAATCCCAGAGATTTTTGAGGATGGTTTAAGTGCCCTCTGAGATAGTCTGCAAAACTACTACATCAACTTACTTGGAGAGAACACATTTTTAACAAGACATATCCCATAACTGCTTGGAATTTAAACCAAGTTTAAAGTATAGCAATATTGAAGTATAGAAATTTAAATATGGTATGGCTGTTGAAAAAAAAATGTGAAGCCTTCATCAACAATCTACTGGCTAGATACTGAAAAATACACCACTTTTAATAATTCAACACACACACAAAAAACATGCTAAAATAATTTGAAGGTTAACACATAAAAGCAGGGACAGAGAGAAGAGGGCTCACTCAAAAATTCTATTAATCCTCACTAATGTTCTGTTTTGCCTCCCATAGGCACTAATTCTTCGGGAGAATGCCAAAATGCTAGATGATATTACCTTGAGTTTCCTGAGCAGAGAGCTCCTTTTAGTAGTAGGACACGGCAATGTCGATGTTATAAAGGCGAGCAAGTAAACAGGGGCTAATGTTTGTAAAGTGGAGAGTCAATCTGGAGTTCATGAAAGGGATTTCGTTTACACCTCAAATAAGCTCGGTAGCTGGTCAAATAATTATCGTGGCCTTCCTTGATTGTTGACATCAATTACCATTAATACCTGAAATGAGGAATTTTGCTGGGGCCAGCATTTTAAATTTGAAGACCATCTCCAGGAACACACTCGTGTATTCACTCCCGTGGCCAGTGGCAGCCAGCCCTAGCTTGGGCTGTGAAAATGGTGCATTTCTTTACTTTAGTTGCTGGGGTTTTTAATATCCCGCTAATTCAAATCTTCAGACTAATAACCTATATTGTGCAAGGCAAGCGTGCTTAAAGGCAAGGGTGCTGACAGTTTAGAGATAAAGGGAGCAAATGTCTTTTAAAAATCTCTACAGGTGCTTATCTAATTCTGTCAAGGCCATGATTATAACACACAAATATGACAGGGTTCACTGATAAAGGTGATGTGAGTGACTGCCAACAGAAGCATCCAACATAAAGATCTGGGCCTGTTATTATGTCTGTTTTCAAAGTTAAACGTATCCGTATAATCACTTCCCTGACTGAAATAGAGATCAGCTCTAGAGGTGACCAGAGCAGTTGGCTGCCCCTCTCTGCAAAATTTTATCTGTGTTAATAAGAAGTGATTTAGGGGCACCTGGATGGCTCAGTCAGTTAAGTGTCCAACTTCAACTCAGGTCATGGTCTCACAGTGGGTTTGAGCCCCAAGTTGGGCCCTGTGGTAACATCTCAGAGCCTGGAGCCTGCTTCAGATTCTGTCTCTGTCTCTGTCTCTGTCTCTCTGTCTCTGCCTCTGCCTCTGTCTCTCTCTCTTTCTCGCTCTCTCTCTGAACCTCTCTCTCTTATGCTCTGTCTCTCTCTATGTCTCAAAAACTGAATAAACGTTAAAAATTAAAAAAAAAAGAAGTGATTTAGTGTCCAAATATAAAGTTTGTATTTGGAGTAAAATTCTTTTTTCCATATGTAGCATCGCAGAGAATCAGTTTCAAGATCTTGAAAACATTTTAGGTCTTCATATTGAAATTCATGCAGAAACATAGCGGGACACATAGCCCTGATGTGAATTCCCACTTATCATGCCTCCCGTCTTTCTGGAAGGACCTATCACCTTGGAAAGTTGTGCTCCAACTTTTGGTTCAGGCTGCAGACAGGTCAGAGTGAATTCCAGGCAGAAACCACGGAGAAATGCAAGCAAAGACGAGAGGGCAGGGTAATATCTGTCTAAGAGACAGAATCAAATGTCATCAGATGATAAAACTTCTAACCATTGCAATCCATTCCCCCTGTGTTTGTTTTTCCTTCACTCACTGTTTGTTTAAGAGCTAGGACTACTGAACACAGAAAAAGGAAACTCAGGAGTTTTTTTTTTTTTTTTAAAGGAAAAGGAAACCTTGGCCCCTGCCTTCCAACAGGTTTCCTCGGAGACCCCTGTATGCAAACGGCCCTAGTAATAATTTAATGCTTCCCGCATCCCATGCTTTACATACATTAACACTTTAACTCCCTTATCAAGCCTGTAATGTAGGTACTATTGTGGTACCTATGTAATGTAGGTACTTCACATTTGAAGAAACGGAGTCTAGAGAGGTTGAATAATTTGAGCTCACAGAGCTGGTCAACGAGAGGCGAATTTCAGAGCTGGAGGAACGAGGTCAGCTTCTACCCCTCAAGCCACCCTACCCCTTACTTAACCTACGAGGGACAGACAAGAGAGCAGGAGACCCGGGGCGGGGCCAGGAGGGAGCGCTAGAAGAAGAGGGATGAGGAGCAGGTAGATGGATGTGATTGAAGAATCATTTCAGAGGACAAGGACAGGAGTTGATACTTTAAACTTGACTGACAGTTCCTGGAAAGAAGCAAAGAGGCCTTGTAACAGTTTTGAAAAAAATGTTTTTCATTTATTTCCCTCTGCTTATATCTATGTATTGTGTTAATCCTTCCCTTGGTATCAGTTTTTCAGCAACCTGAAGTCTGCAGTGAATTTCTCAGCCAAAAAGGCGATTCTGTAATCCTACTTTAGTTTTTCTGGAAAGTGTGACCGTACCCTTCAAACACAGACGTGACTGCTCCACAGCCATGGTTATTTTGGAGGTTAAACACCTCAATAAACTAGGAAACAGCTGCCTTACTCCTGGTTATTTAAGTTTAAATTTAATGAAATTTAATAAAAAGAGGTGTTTTTACCCTTTTTCTCTTCTTTCTCCACAATTTGGTCAAAATTGCCTCAGTAGTCTCCCAGTCGTGATTTACACTTTAGCGTTTAGGAAATCTGAACACCTTTTGCTCTGAAAAGCAAGTAAGCACAGAAAATGAGAGGAAAGGTTTTGCATTTGGTCAAAAGTCTATTCTTATAAAATTCCATGCAGACCAAGTAAAGGGATGTTATTTGATAGAACGTGCTGTTTGAAGTAACAACTTTTGGTTGGAGGCATTTTGCACTCATGGTCATAGACCAACATGGCCTCTCCTTCCCTTCCTTCTTTCACAACAAACGTCTATGTTAACTAGAAGCCAACTGTTTCAGGAGATGCTATATTGAATTGCAGGATAGTAAGAAAGTCATGCAGCTGATATACTGTGAGGGGAGCAGCTTAACAGCAGCTTTAACTGATAATTCCTAGTTTTCTGCAGGCTCATTAGTGTGAACAGTGCGGAATTGGTGAAACACTGTCCTAATCAGTACAGTTGTAGGTTAGGCATTAGACGTTAGGGCTTCCAGAAATTGGACCCCTGATAGCTCTTAGAACTAGAGGCTATGTCTTATTTCACTGTCCCAATCCACTGGAAAAAATAATAGCCACAGCATGTTTAATTTCACTGTCTTGTAAGTATTTGGGGGGAAAGAATCTTTTAAAATCACTTTTGGATTTTCATTAATATCTCTTATAATCTCTTGAGAAATTTCTAGCATAGCAGCCAGTGAATATGTGATAATTACAAGGTGTGGATTATAATGAAGTATACTTTTGTGTGCTTTTTATTCAGGTGCCTACCATATCACAAGGATAGTATTCATAATTTATGTTCTATCATTTCAGATTTTAATAAAAATTGCCCTATATGTCTAGATTTTATTTGCTAGAACATGATTATAGTTTTCCACTATTTATGGACTAAATGGAGTTTCAGAATTCAACCCAGTGGTCACCTGTACTCCCTTCAAATAATGAAAATAACCTGAAAAACAACCCAGCGTTCTGCAACGACATGAAGTGTGAAAGTTTAAGTATTCTGGTGACAGCCTGTAACAAGAATGGAAAGTGGCATACCATTAATCAAGTTACTTGATATGCGGTAAAAAGGTAGAATTGGTGGAAAACACAGATATTTCCACTATATCCTCAAGACAGTAATGTCTACAGGTATTCTTGGGAAGCCTTCGTGCTGAGGACCCTTTTGTCCAAAGCATTTTAAGAAGGTCTCCTGTGAGCCCTTTTCATTAATCACCGGCGGAGTCCACACAAGAGTTTGCCAAAAGGGCTGGAGTAGAGTCTTGTGTTGAGAGACCTTCAGAAACAGATGACAAGAGCACCCCAGCCCCGAGACGGGGTCATGTAGAGTGGAAATATGAGCTCCTCACCCTTGACCCCTTTGCCTCTTTATTTGGATTCCTTGAACAATAGACAGTTGGCAGGCACAAGCAGTGGCCGGTCCTTCTTTCTTTTGTTAGGCTTGGGAAAAACTCAGGGCAGCTTACTGTGACTCCCACCTAAGGGTTTGCCTGGCTTTTAATTAGAAAGAATTACAACTCACACCATATTTTTTCAAATCATGGTTTTTAAAACGACCCAAGCAATAACACATTTTTCAAATTTCCACAGTCACATGAACTTGTTACAAAGCACCATTATTTTATGAATGAGATTTTTTTCGATGGATCTGCTCACATATTTAAACTGTGGCTGTTTTGTCTCTTAGAGTGAATGTCTATTCGAAGTTGTTCCACAAATGTTCATAGTGCCAGATCGTAGGAGCATGTTAAGGAAAAGGACTGCAACTCTGGAGGAACAAGATTAACATGATCTACATACGTTTTTTACAGTCTTGGGGAAATAAAAACAGCAAAAGTTATAGCAATTTCTCATGCAACTATAAATATAGCTCTTTCTAAAAACACACCTTAATCTAATTTAATACTAAAGGAATCTGATTCCTTTACATTAGATGATTCTGAGATTATAAAATCTTATATATGTGTTGCCCCAAACAAGTAAGTTGCCATGGGCTTTTGTCCAAAGAAAATAAAAAATGTAACATACAAAGAAGCTGTGGGGTAAATGTCACATGGCTTTGGTCCCAACAATTCAAAGAAGAATAAGTAGAGAGTTAACAGTCAACTAACATTGTGGTGCATGATACCAGAAAAAAAAATCCTGCTTTTCTATTTTCCCTAGAGAAATACTGGTCCCTGCATTCCCTTTCCTTTTTTTTTTTTTGTTAAAGTTTCCTCTATCACTTCTTTCTGTTCTCACTCAAACAAAAATATTGAACTCAAGTTTACCATTTTCAGTTAGCGTTGTCTTACTGGTTAGTATTTACATCCCATAACCTACCTAAACTTTTAAAAAGCTACGTGGGTTATTACGGAGCTGGTGCTGGCAAATCCAGGGCCACGTGCAGCCAAAGCCGTTCAGATTCAAACACAAGCACCAAGGCTGAATATTTTAATTATGAGCTTGAAATTTTAACAGTTTCCTTAGCATTTAATGAGAAGTTAAAGTAGTCTTCACAATCAGTGTGGTTTGTTTTATAGGCTACTCCATAAATGCTAAATCATTACCTCCTTAATTAGGTCTATGGCCAAAAAATAAATTAAATGTGATACTTTTCTTCTGTTTGGAATGCATGATTCCTGTCCTGGTACCCTGGAAGAATGGAAGGATGCATTCTGGAATTATTCATTCATTGGGGAAAAAAAAAACTGTGTCTATCAAAATATTTTGTGCTGTGTTATTTTTCATCTCAATTAGATACTAAAAAAATCCAGAGAAGCGGGTCTGGGGAGGAAGATTGTGGCTTGGGAGGTGGAACATCCAAATGTCACACTTCTGAAGGCAGTTAGAGATGTAGGTCTGAAACCAGACCTGATATCAGGAGAATGGACATGTTGACAAGGGAATATTTTAGAGAAAACAGAAAAGACGCGAGGACATAGGATGGCAATGAACATTTTTATGTTTTTTCAGAAATCACAATATTAAAGATAAATTATTGCTTTTCTCCAGATGTGAAAGCACGCCGCAGTGCCTTTAATTTAAAGGAAAACAAGCCAGTCAGAGAAAGGCAGACATCATATGGTTTCACTCATAGGTGGATTTGAGAAATACATAGATGAACCTGGGAAGGGAAAGAAAAATAAGATAAAAGCAGAGAGGGAGGCAAACCATAAGAGACTCTCAAACACAAAGAACAAACTGAGGGTTCCAGGTGGAGGTGAGTTAAATGGGTGATGGGCATTAAGGAGGGCACTTGTTGGAACGAGCACGGGGTGTTATATGTTAATGATGAATCACTGGATTCTACTCCTGAAGCCAACACTATACGATATGCTACCTACCTTGAATTTAAAATTAAAAATTTAAAAATTAAAATAAAATAAAACATATTCTCTATGCTAATATTCTACCCTCTTTATCTTAATCTAAGGTGTTTCAAAAGCTGACTTTTCTTAAGAAAACCTTAAAATATCTTAATACCACGTCAATTTTTAAAAAGACCCATTTTCCAGTTAATTAAGTGGAATTAAACATTGCCTCCTATCCTCTCTGTGCTTTTCATTGCAGTTCCTAGTTTTCATTAGAGCTCTCCCTTTTCAATTATTACTTCCTTTCCTCTTGTCTTCAACTGGTCCCCCTCCCTCTCACATGCCAGAGGTGGGTCCCCATCCCTGTTTATACGTGCTGACACCTATCCAATTTAATATCAAACAAACAAACAAAAAAACACAATTCCTTCACTCATTCCACCTTTTACCATATTCCTTTTAACAGCTAACTTCTGGAATTTGGTGTCTGTATTTCCACACACCACTTCATCTGCACCCATGACAAGCAACCTTCTGTCTCTACAAACCTGCCGAAATTGGCATCACTAGCAACACCCCGCTGCTAAAGCTAATCTAAATCCCAACCTCACTCACCTCTATCACATCTGACACTGCAGACAACTTCCTTTTCCCCGGACTCCTTTGACAGCACACTGTTCTGAGCTGCTTTCTCATCCTTTTAAAAACTGTGTGTCTTGAAATCATTCTGAATAAACAGAAGTTGCAAGAATTATATAAGTAATTCCCTTTACACAGATTCACCTATTTGTAATATTTTGCTACTTTTGTCCTCTTTCTCAATACGATAGATAGATAGATAGATAGATAGATAGATAGATAGATAGACAGATGATACCAAGTTTTTCCCTGAACCTTTTCAGCAAAAGTTACATACTTCATTTCCCATTAACCCATGTCACTTCTATATGTATTTCCTAAGAACAACAATATTTTCTTACATTTCCAGAGTACAAGGATCAAATTCAGGGACTAAATATTGATATAAAACTGCTACCTAATGCAGTCTATTTTCTTAATGTATTTTGTAGCTTCTTTCTTTGTACAGACTTTTGTGAAGAATTGCACAATGCATTTACACAACTCAGGTAGTCTACTTAATATGGACAAGTTTCTCAACCTCCCTTTGATTTTTTTAAGCCATTGACTTTTTTAAGAACATAAATGAATTGTTTTCTAGAATGCTTTTCACCTTCTGAGAGTTCTCTCATGTTTCCTCAATATTCAATTCAACTTTTAAACATTTGGGGCTGGAATACAACATGAAGACTATTATATGCTTTTCAGAGTATCAAATCTGGTGACCATAAAGTCCATTTGCCCCTTATCAGTGATATTAACTTGGATCAATCAGTTAAAGCCTTGTCTAATGTCTCCACTGTATGTTTATTATTTCTCCCTTTGTAATAACAGTTGTCATTATTCAAAATAGTTGTGTGCTACCCACTTTCTGTGAACACTGAATTAGCAAGTACTGAGCATCGTTTCCAGAGTAAATACAGGGTTAAGCTCCTGAGAGCCTCTAATCATAACATTTTCATGAACCAATCAATCATAACCTTGTTTTATGTGGATTTCCATTTGTTTATTTAAAGACACTTTATTCAATATATGTCATCAGCTCATTAACATTAGTTGAACCCATGGACACCAACATTGTAATTCATACCTGAAGAACCTTATCTAATGCAGTGTTTTCTCCATGAGTCACATTATAACATTCTCACCCTTAGGAACACTGGAAAGGACTTTCTCTTTGGAGACAAGTTAAACAGCAAAACAACGATGGCGCCTGGTTGACTTGGTTGGTTAAGCATCCAACTCTTGATTTCATCTCAGGTCATGATCTCACAGTTTGTGGGTTCGAGCCCCATGCCAGGTTCTGTGCTGACAGTGCACAAAGCCTGCTTGGAATTCTCTCTCTCCTCTCTCTGCCCCTTCCCCTGTTTGCTCTCTTTCTCTCTCACAAGATAAATAAACTTAAAAAAATTAAACCTTCTATATTTATTAGTCAGCACCTTGCTGTAAAGAACAAGTTTCCCTTCTCTCTCTCTCTCTCTCTCTCTCTCTCTCTCTCTCTGTCTTTCATTATTGTCAGTAGAAACTTGTGGAATCAACTTTTATTTAATGAGTTCTAGTATATTACTGTCGTTGGGTCTATGGGAGTCTCTTCATGTTGGCTCCTGGATCCTTGTGACATTTCTACATCACCTTTTCAATACTTATCTCTGGTACCACCGATACGTAAGGCTTATCTTGAGTATTTCCTCATCTACCTCGTCTTAGACATAGCCATCATCTCAAGGCTCTGTGGTTTATTTCAGTGGAGAATGAACACTCTTCCTGTCTTCCTCCCCTGGATGCCCTTTTTTAGTCACTTTCTGGAGTAGTCTTCTTATGCCACCCCTTACTTGCAGAGGTCTTTGTGGTTCTGTTCTAGGCCTCTTCGCTTGTACCTAAGTAACTGCATCACTTCCATGGCAGCATTTCTCTCTTGAATAGAGGAGCTTCTGACCCAACTTTAAAGGAACTTCTGCTGCACTGGTTACATTTGGAATTAGGATAGTTAGTTTCTAAAAATCATAGATACTCAATTAATGAACACTTTTATGACAATAGGGTTAAGTTAACCCAAATTGTGTTTTACTCTGTACTTTTGAAAGATATTCTCTACCTTTCAGTCTATCTAACTGTATGTAATAATTCATCATGTCAGATTGGGTTTCTATTGTGGTCCCTTTCTTAGTTTTAGAATTATGTTTACTAGGAAATTTTAGCAAATCAACAAATAAGATTGTAAATAAGATACAGGACACCAAATTAAATTCAAGTTTCAGGTAAACAATGAGTAAACTTAGGAAACTATGTCCCAAATGAGGTTTAAAATTTCATGATTTATCTGAAAGTCAAATTTCACTGGGTATCTTATATTTCTATTGCTAAATCTGATTCACCAGGTCAATAAATAATAATTCTATAATAATAGAATATAACATATGAAGTTAGGCAAGACACTCCCATAATATCTTAAAGGAAAAAGTAAAATTGTGTTGAAAACTAATTAACTGATACTATAGAAAAGAAAAGGGGAAAAAAAGATACAATTTTCCTGACTGTTATACTTTGAACATTTCATGAAGAGCCTCTGAATTATAATTTACTTTAAACTTAAAAGGCGGGGTGCCTGGGTGGCTCAGTCGGTTAAGCATCCGACTTCAGCTCAGGTCACATCTCACATTCGTGGGTTCAATCCCCACGTCGGGCTCTGTGCTGACAGCTAGCTCAGAGCCTGGAGCCTGCTTCCGGTTCTGTGTCCCCTTCTCTCTCTGCCCCTCCCCCTTTCATGCTCTGTCTCTCTCTGTATCAAAAATAAATAAAACATTAAAAAATAAACTTAAAAGGCTTTTAAATATATATACATATAAATTCAAGCTCTGTTCATCACTGTGATGATGTGGCAATATGGTGTAGTAGTGTTAATCATTCTCAATGGTGAATGGAGTGGGTTGAGCCATATGATATAAAGCAGAATATGATTTGTGGAAGATGCCAGGCAGTGGGTGCAGTATGACATCAAATCAACACCAATGCCCAGGTCAGCATTCTTAGAGCTAAAGACCTTTGCTTCCCAAGTATACAAAAAAATTTGAACAGAGTGGAAAAACTCTGTTGGATAAACAGCAAAACAACACCAAAAGACAAAACAGTGGAGAGCACAAACAATGGATGCAATTTAATCCTTTCCATACATAGCCCCAAATTCTAATATGAATTTTTGCAGTAAACATAAAAATGGTTGGCGTAAAAGTGTATTCACAGATATGTATTAATAGTGTTATACCACAATCAGTTTGTTTTTCTATCACAGTAAGGAGAAATAACCAATTAATTCAAATCTGTCTAAGATTTTAATGGTCATTCCAGAGTTGAGAGCTTCAGTACAATCTCATCAAAGTCACCTTTTTACTGGAATGTGCTAGCATTGAATTAAAAAGAACAGATTCCAACTTTGAAGGTGTCAATTTCAGTTACCAATTTAAATGGGAAATACCCTAAGTTTTTAGTTCACTGGGCATAGGATATTTCCATTTTCTTTTAATAAGTTGACTAGACAATGCAAGTTTGTATGACTCGTACTAGAGTAATGGATAGAAAGTTTGTGTCCTAATATTATATGATATTCAATTCCAGTTTACAAAAGAGACTAGACAAAAATAATAAAAAGAATAAAGAAAAACTCTAGGGATATGATTCTCTCAGCATATATGTCATTTGAAAGTCATAATGGAAACAGTTTGCTGGGATGAGGATTCTCTATTGGCTTAATAGAAATTAGCATTTATCTTGGTAAGAGTCTAAGAATCTACATTACTAATTCTTTCATTATTATCTACTGCATGCATGATTAACAACTGTATTCCTATTGTGGCTACAAAGATGTGGTAATGGCCCCATGAAGCCCACATTATGGAATGGAAGCCACGGTTCTGTGTTGGTAAATGGGGTAGGGATACTATAAATACTTCTACTCATAAACTCTGAAGTTGCATATAATTTTGATATTTTAAAAGATGTGCTTAGATATCCTCTTTCAAGATATTTCTTGGCACAGTACTAGCCTATAGCAAGTGGAAAGGAAAGTGGTAAGTAGAGTTTTCTCCTTGGTTTTGTTATTAAGTGATAAATGAAGCATTGATCTTTTATATGTAGACACGCTTTTGTATGAGACATGCTTAACATTTCTGAAGAATTAATGGAAATCTGGATTCCATAAGTCATTAAAATGTTTTCCTAGTTTGAGAGATTGTGACACAGGGAACGAGATAGATCCAGTAATGGGAGATCTTACTCATTTAGTGCTTTCTCTGACATTTCACCATTTAACTCGCACTTTCCATAAGAAAGTTCTAGATGAGGAATTACTAATCAAAGCATACAAAGTTTCAGGTAAGCAAGATGAATAAATTCTAGAGATCTGCTATTTAACATTGTACCCATAGTCAACAGTAGTGATTTTTACACTTAAAAATTTATTAAGAGGGTATTTAACATAGTACTGGAAGTCGTAGCTAAAGCAATCAGACAACAAAAGGAAATAAAAGGCATCCAAATTGGCAAGGAAAAAGTCAAACTTTCACTCTTTGTAGATGACATAATACTCTATATAGAAAACACAAAAGACTCCACCAAAAAACTGCAGAACTGATAAATGAATTCAGTAAAGTCACAGGGCACAAAACCAACATACATAAATATGTTGCATTTCTATACACCAAATAATGAAGGAGCAGAAAGAGAAATTTTTACCAAAAGCAATAAGACTCCCAGGATTAAATCTAACCAAAGATGTACTCTGTACATCTGTACTCTGAAAACTATAAGAAACTGATGAAATAAATTGAAGATGACACAAAGAAATGGAAAGACATTCCATGTTTACAGATGGGAAGAACAAATATTTTGTTTTAATGTCAATGTTACGCAAAGAAATCTACATATTTAATGCAATTTCTATCAAAATACCACTAGCATTTTTCAAAGAGCTAAAATAAACAATCCTAAAATTTGTATAGAGGCCCTAAATAGCCAAAGGAACCTTTAAGAAGAAAATCAAAACTGGAGGCATCACATTTCTGGACTTCAGATTATATTACAAAGCTGTCATAATCAAAATAGTATGGTAGTGACACAAATACAGACACATAGATCAAAAGAACAGAACAGAAAAATTAGAAATGAACCCACAAGTATATGGTCAATAAATCAACAAAGCAGGAAAGAATATACAATGGGGAAAAGATGGTCTCTTCAACAAATCATGTTGGGAAAACTGGGCAGCTACATGCAAAAGAATGAAACTAAACCACTTTCTTAAACCATACTCAAAAATAAACTCAAAATGGATGAAATACCTGAATGTGAGACATGGAAACATTAAAATTCTAAAGAGGAACACAGGAAGTAACCTCTTTGACATTGGTCATAGCAACCTCTTTCTAGATACCTCTCCAGAGGAAAGGAAACAAAATAAAAAACAAACTATTGGGGCCTTATCAAAATAAAAAGCTTCTGCACAGCAAAGGAAACAATCAACAAAACTAAAAGAAAACCCATGGAATGGGAGAAGATATTTGCAAATGACATATCTGATAAAGGGTTAGTATCCAAAATATGTAAAGAACTTCTAAAACTCAACACCCAAAAAATGAATAATCCAATTTAAAAATGGGCAGAAGACATGAACAAATGCTTTTCCCCAAGAAGACATACAGATGGGCAATAGACACATGAGAAGATGTTCAACATCTCTGATCATCAGAGAGAAATACAAATCAAAATCACAGTAAGATATCACCTTACATCTGTCAGAATGACTAAAATTAACAACACAAGAATCAACAGGTTTTGGGAAGGATCTGAAGGAAGAGGAACCCTCTAGCATTGTTGGTGGGAACGGAAACTAGGGCAGCCGCTCTGGAAAACAGCATTGTGTTTCCTCAAAAAACTAATAGAACTACTCTATGATCCATCAATTAAACCAGTAGGTATTTACCAAAAGAATATAAAAATGCTAGTTCAAAGTGATAAATGCACCCCAATGTTTATACAAGCATTATCTACAATAGCCAAATATTGGAACAGTCCAAATGTTTATCACCTAATGGAATGGATAAAGAAGTGGTTTATACAAACACACACACACACACACACACACACACACACACACACATGCACACATCATTGCTAATGGGAAAATTTCATTCATTTTCATGGCTGATATCAAAAAGAATGAAATCTTGCCATTGGCAATGAGATGGGTGGAGCTAGAGAGTGTTATGCTAAGTGAAATAAGTCAGAGAAAGACAAATGCTATGTAATTTCACTTATCTGTGGAATTTAAGATATAAAGCAAATGAACAAAGGAACAAAAAAGACAGAAAGAGACAAACCAAGAAACAGACTCCTAACTATAGGGAACAAACTAATGGTTACCAGAAGGAAGTTGTGGCGGATGGATTGAACAGGTGATGGGGATTAAAGAGGGCACTTGTTTTGATGAGCACTGGGTGTTGTATAGAAGTGCTGAGTCACTATAATGTACACCTGAAACTAGTATTACACTGAAGGTTAACTAACGGGAATTTAAATAAAAACTTAGTCAGTTAAGCGTCCGACTTCGGCTCAGGTCATGATCTCACAGTTTGTGGGGCCAAGCCCCGCGTCAGACTCTGTGCTGACAGCTCAGAGCCTGGAGCCTGCGTCAGAGTCTGTGTCTCCCTCTCTCTCTCTACCCTTGTTCTGATCACACTCTCTGTCTCCCAAAATTAAATAAATGTTAAAAAATAAATAATAAATAAATAAAAACTTAATTGTTATAAGGGTAGATCTCATGTTGTGTTCTTACCACAATAAGATAAAATTTTTAAAAAAAAAGAAAGCAGAACTACAGATTAACATTATAGTTGTTTGCTGTTTGATGGCATTCAGGAAAAAAATGCCTAAAAGGCACCCAGAAAATGTTCTGGAAAAAAAATTTTAAGATCTCAGAATGGAAGTTAATTTTTTAGAGAACTAAATGAAATATAGAAATGTCTACTCTCCAAGGTATTGACTCCTATAGCGCTCCTGAGACTATTTGTTCCCTTACCCAATCTCATGAACACTGGAGCACGCTGTGGAATTGGAATGGGTGGTCTGCAGCTACCATATATATGCCATCGTGTCCTTTCCACAAAGAGCCCGACATGTCTGTTAGCTGATGTGACTTTCATCTGCACAGAAATGCCTTGTCAGAATCCAGTAAATAACTACTTGGCACATCTCTTTTAAACATGTTCTAAAAGATAGGATCAGTAGGGCACCTGGGTGGCTCAGTGGTTAAGCCTTCAACTTCGTCTCAGGCCATGATCTCGAGGTCTGAGTCTGAACCCCTTGTCAGGCTCTGTGCTGACAGTTTAGAGCCTGGAGCCTGTTTTGGATTCTCCGTCTCCCTCTCTCTGCCCTTCCCTGCTTTCTTTCTCTCTTTCTCTCAAAAACAACTAAACATTGAAAAAAAAATTTAACATAGGATCAGTATTTTTATACAACTAAAAGTAAATTAATTTCAATGTTTAATGAACAAAATATGCCTTCCATTTTCATTTTAATTCTCAGTCTTATGGAAATTCAAAATTGCAAACTCTAGAGGAGAAATCACTGGGACTGTGATTCAGGTAACATTATCAGGAAAACAAAGACCATTCCCTTGAGTTTAAGAAGAGTTCTTAAAATATGCTTTAGCATTTCCAGCTCAATGTAGCCAAGAATAAAATGTCTCCCAGTAGGTAAGGAAGTGACAGGTGTGGTGTACAGATCTGGAACCGGAGTTTGGCTTCTTTCTTCCCTCATCACGGGAGACAGATTCTTTTCCATAGTGGAAATGTACTCGGTGAGAGTAGCCAGAACCTTAGAAATACTCAGTAAGGGCAGGCACATCCTTTCGATGACACAGCGGTTTATTGTTAAGAATTAAGGACATAACTATTTAGTTTCTCCACATGCAAACATAAATTTTAGTTGAGGAACTTTGTTAAACTTAGTATCAGGATGTGAACAGTGATGGGGAAACATACTTACACCAATGCCCCCCTCTTTTTTTTGGCATTCTCCTTATTAGAGAGGTTTTAATTGTAACCATGTGGTTCATATTGAATCTGACAAGTCATGTAGCGATTAAAAATTGGAATGCTTTGACAGCAGGGTGAGCATGAGGATCAGTTGCTGTGTAACTCCCCATGATGGGGAGAGCCTGGCAAATGACTAGGCTGTGGTCAGGGGGGAGTCTTCAGCATCAGTGCACAAGGCGGAGAGGACTGACAGATCTCACCAGGACAGCACCTGGGGATGGCAGATGCACTGACCAGGTCCACTACTTGCTGGCCTTTCCCTTGTGCTGTTTCTCTGTGACAACAAAACAGAAACAAATTTTTCACAGCCTTGGGATGTAGATTTTAGGATTGATTCTGTAAGTCAAATGGGAGCCTTAAATACAGCCTCACATTTAAAAAAATATGTATGTAAAAATATATACACATATATACATATATACATATATACGTATATATATACATGTGTGTATATATATATATATATACACATATTTTTCCTGTAAAAAGATAATACATTGCTAAAACTATTATGTCTATGAGTGACATTTAAGGATGAAAGGGTTCTAATTTCTATTCATTTTTATTCAATGTCAAGTGATCATTGAGATTATTGTTTTATCATTTTTTTCTAATTTCACTATAAGTTGAAATCTTTGCTTTCATCTAATGTATTTTCTTGTTAATGACTTGATAATCTTTGGCTGGTGCCAGAGAACCTCTAGAAAGCATCTTGCTAAACACTTTAGGTTTAAACCTAATGCTATTTACAAAGAGAAGGAACTGAGCCTCAAGTTGTATCCAGGTATGTATGAAAAACATTGTTTCCAGGTAGGACTCAAAGTTGTTTTGTTTTTGTTTTTCCATAGGAGTAGTATTTCCTAAGAGTGGTTGAACCCATGGAGTACAAAGCAAAGAAACAAAAGCGGAAAGTTCAGAAAAGGAAAAAAAACTTAGGAAGGAAAGAAAACAAATGTTATTTTCAATCTTAGCAATGTAATTGTCAAATTTATAACCTGCAGATTTTAATATTTTAGGCTCAGTATAAAATATCTTTAAGTTGCATCTGATTGGAACAGTATTATAAATACATATTATTAAGCTAAACTGACAATTTGAAAAATGTTATTTTTGTCTATTTGCTTTACCAATTTTTAGAATGGTAAGATGGTAACTACCAATGGTAGTTATGTTTGTGTGTGTATGTTACGTACCATTATGAGCCCATAGTTATATTTCTTATGGTGTACTTCCTTTTTGTTGCTGAATAATTTTCCATTTTGTGGGTATGCCACTTGTTTATTCATTTATATGTTAATAGTCATTCAAATGCCTTTTGGCTATCACGAATAATGCCTCTATGAATGTCCGTATACCAGTTATTGAGTGGACTTATATCTATCTAGGGTATAAAACTAGTTGTGGAATTCCTGTGTCATGTCACTCTGTGTTCAACATTTTGAAAACCTGCCAGAAGGTTTTCCAAAATGGCTGCCCATTTTACATTCCCACTAGCAACAAATTAAGTTTCCAAATTCTCCACATTCTCACCAATACTGGTTCTTGTCTGCCTTTTTTTATTAAAGCCACTTGCTTTGTAATGATATCTCTGTGGCTTTGATTTGTCTTTCCTCAATGGTTAATGATGTTTGGGGGGGGGTGTGAGTGTGTGTGTGCTTATTACCAATGCATATTTTTCACTGAAGAGAAGTCTATTGAAATCTTTGGCCTATTTTTATAATTGGGTGTCTTTTTACTATTGAGGTTTGAGGTTCGTTATACATTCTGAATTCAAGCTCTTTATCAGAGGTATGATTTTCAAATATTTCTCCCAGGCTGTGGGATATCTTTTTACTTTCTTGATGATGAAATCCAACTTATTGATCTTCCTCTTATTGCTTGTGTATTTTTGGTGTTGAATCTAAAAAATTATTTCCTGACTCAAGACCATGAGGATTCACTCCTGTATTTTCTTCTGAGAATTTTATTATTTTAGCCCTTACATTAGGTATAAAATCAGTGATTTCCCAGAGGAACCCTGGTTCCTTTCAGTGGCAAATGACGTTTACACACCACAAGCCGGGTTCTAGGGGTGCACACTGCTATAGAATTCTCATGACTTGTTTCTTAGTGGACATTAGTGAAATAAATGATGCATGCTCACACACGCAATCCACACACAGTGAATTTGAATCAATACTGATATTTTAAATTTAATATGATATAAATTTCGTATAGGTTTACTTAGCTTTTATATTTTATAATTTTATCCTTTTTCTCTACCTCAAAAATTTATGGTTTCCAAAAACACTACATTAATTTTTTATTTTAAAGTATACCTAAAATAATTTCAAAATTATGTTAAGATTACCATTAAAATTAAGAATAAAGTTTAAGATTTGAATAAAGCTTACGTTTTTTAATCATTTGAGTATACTACACTCAGGATATACAATCAAGTATTGTATTTCAAGATCACTTGATGTAAGTCTCTTTTCTTTGTGTGGTTATTCCTCCAACTGATAAAAATTTAGGTTCACTTGCTTCAGTTATTTTTCAGTTTTTAGGCCCATTTAAATTTGTGTTTAGATACAAATCAATTGTGTTATTGTTTTTAACTAGACTGTTTTGCAATTGTTTTCATCATTAAACAGTTAGAGTTCCCTAACAAGATGCCCCCCAAAAATCTTGCTTCCAACCCTGTCCCACTCATTCTGTCCTATTTTTATTAATTTTGAGGTTATTTTTCTATGATATATTTTAGAAAATATAGGCAATAATACATATTGATATTTGCATTTCTATCACTTTCTCACACTTGCTTTTCTCACTTACCAACAGAACACAGATAAAACTATCAGTAGAGATGTCACCCTCATTCAGTTTGTAATTAAGGTTCATCAATATGTCAATGTACCAAGTAGTCTCTAACCGACTGATAATGTGGGTCAATTCCACTCTTTGGTATCATACATAGTCCCACTCTGAGTAGCCTGTGGAGTCCTCACTGTATTTTTCCAGTACATCTTTGGAATATATTCTTAGAGATGGGATTTCTGAGTATCACAGACACAGTCTTCGCTCCCTTAAGCTCTCCCTTCTTCCCATTTCTGTGCGCCCCTCCTCCAGCCTCTGGGAGCCTTTGCTCCTCTTGGCCTTCAGCTACAACTAAAGGACTGCCCTCAAGATACTAGAGCAGACGCCACTGAACTTGCCTCCTTCCAGGGAGGCTTCTGACAAGGAATGAATTGCTGTCAAAGTGTGAAAGCCCAGGTACTCCTGTGAAACCGGGCAGAAGCTTCTTTCTGAAAACGGCCTGAAAGTGAATTCTTGCAAGACATCTTTGTCTTTCTTGCCCTCACTCCCTCAGCAGTTTCCTGGGAGCACTTCCCTTATTATCCATTTTGTACACGAATCTTCATTTCCGGGCCTGCTTTTATTAGAGAGCTGGACTCAAGATTTTGAGTCTATGTAACTTTGCCAGATGTTACCAAAGTTCCCTCTACATGGGATGGATCATTTTGCTTTCCTATTAGCAACACACAGAGTGCCTTTTCTGCAGATCCTCACCGAGAGAATGTGTTGCCAAATTTAATTTGAAACTTGCAAAATAGGCAAGTCATTTGTTTCACATAATGAGAAGCTGTGATCTTAAAAAAAAATTGAGGTTTACTTACATCTTCTATTAAATGCTAGGTTATCTCAATAAAATATAATGGTAGGGCCCAATGGTTCTCTCTCAACATACTAAATGGATTAATTAGTGCCAAAAGAGAAATGGACTTTAAAGTTAATGAATTAATCCACAGAATTTATTAAGCACCTATAAACTATTTAAATGTAAAGAATAGTAATTTATTAATTAATGTAAGGAGAGAAAATTGTTAAAGTATACTTTAGGAAGAAGAGGTTAAAATAAATTTTTGCAGTACTTGAGATTTCTCATTATATTTTATGAATGAATAGGAAATTTGGATTTATAAGTAAAAGATTGTTGAATAGCTTATTCTTCAGATCTATTTCCAAACGAGACATAATTGCAGCAGTTATCACAAAACAAACAAAGCAAAAAGTTTAGAAAAAGGACTAACCAGGGGCGCCTGGGTGGCTCAGTCAGTTAAGCATCTCTTGACTTAGCTAAGGTCATGATCTCACAGTTTGTGAGCTCCAGCCCTGCATCAGGATCTGCGCTGACAGCGTGGGGGCTGCTTGGGATTCTGTATCTCTTTCTCTCTCTCTGCTCATCCCCAGCTTGCTCTCTATTCTCTCTCAAAATAAATAAATATAAACTTTAAAAAATTAAAAAAAAGAAACAGCTCACTGCATTTGCAGCCACAAATTGTGAAATCAAGACACCAATAGAAAACTAGTGAGACAAATATCTTAACCCTTGATTCATATATCATGGCCAATGTAGACATCTGCAAAGTCAAATATCAATGCTTTGGAAGAAAATCCATATTATATCTTTAGAAATAAAATGGGAAACTAAATACTAAAGTAATAATGCAACATAAGAACATAATACAAGGTGGCCATACTCTTTAAGACAGAAAAGATTTTATACTCAAACTACAATCTAGTATAAGTGTTAACTCTTCTTTTATTCAATAAATATTTAATGAATATTACTATATGCCAGGCATTAATTTAACAGTTCAGAATACCATCAGCAGGTAAAACAGAGATTCTAGGGAGACGCTGAATTCAAAATAGCCATTATAAATAAGTCCAACTATGTAGAATGTCAAAAATTGGTAAGTGCTGAGAAAAAAATAATATAGGGGGGCAAGGGAGGTTTGGACTGCAGGTGAAAGTGTGATTTTACATGTGGTTGTCATGGCAGGCCTCACTGAGAACGAGACATTAGAGCCGTCTGGAAGGGGGTGGCAAGTTTAACCCGTGGGGCTGTCTGGATGAGGAGGCTCACAGGCAGGAGGGACAGCTGGTCCCCAAGCTCTAAGGCGGCAGTGCGAGTGGGGCGCTTCAGGACTGGCTAGAGAGCCAAAGTAACTGTAACAGAATGAGAGGAAGAGGAGGAGATGAGGTCATAGAAATAAGAGAGGGAAGGTTCTTTAAGGACCCCGTAAGCCATTATAAGTACTAAGCTACTTGTGATGAGTGAAATACAGAGATGTTAAAGGTTTTGAATGGAAGGGTGGTAGGAGCTGAGTTAAGTTTTAACAGGATCACCCCGAAATGTGTTACTAGAATGTGGGGGAGGGGCGGGGCGAAGACAGCAGTTAGAAGAACAATTCGGAGGTCATACAATATCCGAGAGAGAGATGGTGATAACCGGCACCAGAAAGGAACCTCTGGAGGAGGTAAAACACTTTGAGTCTGGATAAAGTTTAAGACAGAGGCAACAGTATTTCCTACCAAATTAAGTGTGGAGTGAGAAGGAATGAGAGGAATTAAAAACCAAAGGTTTTTGGTTTGGTCAACTGGAGCAACGGAGTTGCTACAAGTCAATGAGAAAAAGTAGTGGCGGAGGAGTTTTTAGGGGGGAGATCAGGGTATCAGTTTTGCACAGTGTAAACCCCACTTACTTGTTAAAGTAATGCATAGCCACTGACATTAAAATTCCAATTGAAATTTCCTTTAAGTTAGGACCTGCATGCATCTGAGAGCCTTTGAATTCCTACAAAATGTCTAGTATAGGATATTACACATGGAAAGTGTAAGATGATTATTTGCTGAATGAAGTAAACGCATTCCGTCCTTCCAAACGTCTCACCACAGTGTGTGTGAAATATATGAACACAGCCTGTCTCAAACTTATTGCTAATACTTTGTTTATGCTCTATTTTATGTGATGCAACAACTTTTGAAAAATTAGTAAAATAGCCAAACTGATAATACTTAAAAAGGATCTAAAATAGGAAGTACAGATGCCTAGCTGGCTCAGTCAAAAGATCATGTGACTCCTGATCTCAGGGTCTTGAGCTCGAGCCCCACATTGAGTGTAGAGATTACTTAAATAAGTAACAAGTTAAAAAAATAAAATAGAACTATAAAATCTAAAAATAGTAGTATAGAGGGGCACCTGGGTGGCCCAGCCGCTGAGCATCAGACGCTTGACTTTGGCTCAGGGCATGATCCCAAGGTCAGGAGATTGAGCCTCATGTCAGACTGCACTGAGCATGGAGCCTGCTTGAGATTCTCTGTCTCCCTCTCTCAATCTCTCTCTCAAATAAATAAACCAAATTATAGAATGTATATATAAATGTATATAATGGTTTTTGATATTTCCATGAATAGTTTTTCTTTTAACATAGGCAGATGTAATTTATTTAAGAATACACTTCATGGGGTGCCTGGGTGGCTCATTGGTTGAGCATCCTACTTCAACTCAGGTCATGATCTCACATTTTGTGGGTTCGAGCCCCGTGTCCAGCTCTGTGCTGACAGCTCAAAGGCCTGGTTCAGATTCTGTGTCTCCCCCTCTCTCTTCCCCCACCCCCCATGATCATGCTCTGTCTCTCTATGTTTCTCAGTGATAAATAAATGTTTAAATTTTAAAAAAGACAATTCTTAATGTATTTAAGTAAAACCTAAATAAGTTTGAAATGTATCTTTAAGTTTTATAGGCATCTACCGTACATAAATTTCCATATTCTTCATTTTCTGAATCAAAAGGTACATGCCTATTTAGTAACTACCAATATATGTAAAATAACAGAAAGATAGACATATACTTACAATATCTCATTTCCATATCTTTTAACAAAATCTTATATTCACATAATTCTTGGGTTTCTTTCTCATATTATTCTACAACATCATGGAGGAAATGTGCATACAATTCTAACCATTTAAAAGTGAGGCTCATGCAAAATATGATATTGACCATCTTTTCATTTTAGTAGATGGCAGTTAAATTTATGAAGATGTTGGGTTCCCCAAATAGAGCTGTATCAATGCACAATTTATAGATATGCTGCTGTGCAAAGCGTTAAAGTTCAGATATTTCTTCCTTTCTATTCTCCAAATTATACCACTTAAAGCAAAACATTCCTTAAAAAAAATAAAGGATTTAGTCTCTAGAAAGTATTCTGCAAGATTAGCTGATAAAGAAAGAGTTAAATCGAACTTTGGATATATGTTAGTCATAACATAATCTCTTAATATATTAGTAGGTCAATAGTTCAGCCAAGAAAGGGACTCTAACTTGAGCAGACACTAATTAAAAGAATCAATTCTTATCCTACTACATATGTCCAATCATATTAACACATTTCTAGATTTCTTACTCAGTGGACTAGTCAAGATTAAAGGATTTGCTAATACGAAGGAACAGAGTATGCTTCCAAACTGACTGAGCAGATTTGTGAACAAATTAGTTCATTTAAAATTGACAGTGAAAGATTGATTTTGCAGAGAATGAGTTACCTAAGGTATTCATCATTTCCTCTGCCTCTGCACACAAGACAGAGATCCGTTTCCTTCACTTTCTGATTGTAATAGGGCTGCTTACTGAGCACCTTTATTTTACAGTCCTGATTGCAACTTGTCATTCTTTTTAATTCAGACATATTTTAGCCTCTTAGACAGACCTTCAGGAATAACTTCTATAAAAGCCTCAGTAAAATGACTCATTACATGTTGCTCGACTATACTATAAATTATAATACAGCAGAAAGTTCTAATTGCACAAAAAACCCAATTACTCATAAAGCTATTGGACTCATTATTCAAATTCGAGGGTGAGCAGGAAATCCAGATGCAGAAACACTTTTCCTGAGTTGAAGGTCACTACTCTACAACTCTGTTAAAATCTAAGGTGTTTGCTATTTTGGTATATATTAGTAAATATTCACTAATAATTTTTTTCATTTTTTAATGTTTTTTATTTATTTTTGAGAGACAGAGAGAGACAGCATGAGCAGGGGAGAGTCAGAGAGAAGGTGACACAGAATCCAAAGCGGGCTCCAGGCTCTGAACTAGCTCTCAGCACAGAGGCCGACACAGGGCTCAAACCCACAAACCATGAGATCGTGACCTGAGCCAAAGCCGGACGCTCAACCAACTGAGCCACCCATGTGCCCCACTAATAAATATTTTATGACAAAGATTAGAAACCATGCACCAGAAATATGGAAACAGAAAATGCTGGAATTGTTGAGAAATTCATTTTTAAATCTAAGAAAATAAAAGCAAAATCTTGTGGAAGAAGAGAAACAATAGAACACAGCAATGACCGCAGCAAACAGAATTTAGGAAATAAGAATTCAATTAAAACAAATCCAAAGAAAATGTTATGAATTTATGCCATTTTATTCACAAGGACCTAGACTTCAGATATCTGAAACAGAAATTATAAGATGACATATGTAGGGGGTAGAATTTTTAGGACTTGTTAATTAATCTTGGAATGGTGAGAAAATGGAGAAAGGTCTAGATTACATATTCAGGGGGGAAGAGTTAGGTATCTTGGTTCATGACAGTGCCCATTCACTCAAATATGGTGGAGAAATTAGAGGAAGAGTTTTTTATTTTTTGCATCTGGAATATCTATGGGAAATCAAATGGAGATATCCACAAGGGATTTTGATAGAGAAGTCTGTGTTCACAAGTTATATGTAAGTATATTATTCTCTCTCTTTTGCAAATGCTGGAAGAGGAGATTTAATTTTCTACAAGGCATCACAATCAATCAATACTGGTATCAGATTATCTGATGTTTTAGAAAAAATGTTCATTTGTACATAATAAGAGGTGTGTGTGTGTGTGTGTGTGTGTGTGGGAGAGAGAGAGAGAGAGAGAGAGAATTTGTGTGTTTAACACAATGCAGATGTCAGGTAAGGAACTCCAATGGCTTCCCCAAGATTTCTATGGAATCCCTGAGATATTTCATATTTATTTTTGGTTTAGTTTTGCTGCATTTTGGCATCTATGTCCACTACTGGCTGCACACAAATCTCAGCTCTCATCACCGCTTCAACAAGCTGTACCTATATCTGTATCCATATAGTTTGTCTCTTCTTCTGTTATAAACATGTCATAGTAATAAAATCTTCATGTTCTAAGTCCAACTCCACCACATGTATCTTAGCTGCCAACCCTACTCCCCTATTCAGAAATCTCACTCGTGTAGTGGTCTCCTATTTTTCCCAATCCTTTTCTTCACTTTTTTCCATTGGCATAAAAATAAAACTTAATAAGTGTAACTATTTAAAAATAATTCTTAATAATGACCATCCATAAAAAGACCCCCAAATACATACCCCCTCCAAGTTACCCATTGATGCTTGAACCACTTCACTGACGTTTTTACCCCCCACTGCACCTAACCTCTTTTGTCAAGGACTTTAATGACCTCTACATGTTAAAGCCAGTAGTCAATGTTCAGTCCTCAACTCATTCGACCTATTTACATTATTTGGCAGAGCTGATAACATAGTCTTTCTCGAAATCCATTTCTTGTCCACTTGGGTACACTCTAACTGAGCTCTCTTTCTCCCTATTTGGCTGCTCCTTCTCATTTTCATTTGCTGATTCCTACTCATCTCCCCAATCCTTAAATGCCCAGAGTGCCCCTAGGGTTCTATCCAGAATCCTGTTCTTCTCTGTCTACACTCAGTCTCCTGGTGAGCTTGGAGGACTCATGTTTTTGAATTTCATCTATGGGCTACTGCCACCCAAAATTATCTCAGCAGCCCAGACCTCTTTCTTAAACTCTAGAGTTTTTTTCTCAACGGCCTACTCTCATCGCTACTTGGTTGCCTAATAGGCATCTCAAATGTAATATGCCCAAAATCATGCTCCTCATTTCCAAGGTCCCAAAACTGCCTTCATACAGACATTCCATCTCCCTCAATGGTAAATCCATTTTTCCACCACCCAAGTCAGAACTCTTAGAGTTTTCCATCTGTCCTCCCTTTCTTACTACTAAGTCATGAGCAAGTCCTATGTATTTTTTTTTCCTTAAGTTTAAATATCCCCATCTCTAGCTCCCTACCTTTGTTCTAGCCATATTATCAAACCATCACTAGATGGTTGGTGTAGCCTCTGAACTGGCCTTACTATGTCCTTTCTTGCCCTCACAGACATTCTCCACCCTACCACCAGAATAACCTTGTAAAAGATAAGTTAGGTCATGTTACTTATTGCTCAAAAGTTCAGAGTATAATCTGTTGTCACTCAGAGTAAACTTTCAAGTCCTTATGACAGACTACATGACCCTAAGTAATTAGTTCCCTTGTAAATACTTGGACTTCATAGATGAACACCTTCCTTCTTTCACACTGCTCCTTTCACACTGGCCTCCTTGCTGTAATTGGAACATTTTAAGTAGGATCCACTGCAGAGCTTTCACTTTTGCCAGGCCCTTAATAAGAATGCTTTTTGTGAGGCGCCTGGGTGGCTCAGTCAGTAAAGCAGCTGACTTCGGCTCAGGTCATGATCTTGCAGTTCATGAGTTTGAGCCCCGCATCAGGCTCTGGGCCAACAGCTTGGAGCTGGCATCTGCTTCAGATTCTGCGTCTCCCTCTCTCTCTGCCCTCCCCTGCTCGCTCTCTGTCTCTCAGAAATAAATAAATGTTTTAAAAAATTTGAAAAGAATGCTTTTTGTCCATAAACCTTCATGATTTCTCACTATTTCAAGCATTACTCAAATGTTACCTCTAGTAATTTAAATATGGATTTGGCTGTTGTAACAAGGCAAAACATACTAATGATTTTAAAAATATGGAAGATAGAAGTTTATCCCTCCATCCTGTATGACTCTGGTATTGGCGGTCCTACGCTGTTATTACTGCTTCATATATTAGACACTCGGACATCTTTGCTCCTGTTGCTTAACCATCCTCAAAATTCAGCTTCCGTCTCGAAGCCTGGGACAGCCACCACACCTGCCACCATGTTCATCTTCCAGACTTTGGGAGAGAAGGAAAAGCAAGAGGAGGCAAAGCTCAGCTGCACACATCACTTCTACTTATATCCCCATCACCAACTGTAGGAAAGGCTTGGCAATGCCATTCTAGCAGTGTGGTGCTGCGGCCAGCTAACACTTATCCTATAACCAACGGAAGAAGAAAATGTGGACTCTGGGAGACCATTAGCAGCCTTTGTCACATTACTTTATCAGAGAAGTTTTCCCTGACCTACCTATATAAAATAACACTTATTTCTCCAGTCCACAATAGCCTTTAATATGCTTTATTTTCTTCATAACACTTGTATAAATATACCTTCTATATTATACCTTATAAAAATACCTTACTTTTATATGTTTACTTACTGACTTATTTTCTGTTTCCCATCACAAAAATGTAAGATCCTTCAGGGCAAGAATTTTATCTGTTTTACTAATGGCATCCCCATAGATACAGACCCTCAACAGATGTATTTTGAATGAAGAAGAACGTTGTATATCCCTGAACTCACCACATCCTCTCTCACTCCCATGCAATTTCACATCCTGCTTTCCATCTGATATTTCCTATTGCCCTTTAATTGTCTAACATTAATATCTTTGTAAGATTCAGACTCCGGCTCAGGCATTAGCACCACTGTTAGCATCTCTTAGGCATCTGTTCGGCATGCACATCTCTAACCCTGCATTATGGTGCTCTATGTCAGCATCCCTCCTTATTCTTATAAACTCCTTGAGGAGAAGAGTTTATCTCATATATTTGTAACACAGGCTATCCATTAGTCAGGACTCTTAGCTGCAAAGTGACAGAAACTCATTTGAAACTGCTTAAGTTAAAAGAAATTTTTAAAACCAGGTGATGGTAGGGGCACTTGGGTAGCTCGGTCAGTTAAGTGTCTGACTTCAGTCGAGGACATGACCTCACAGTGCATGAGTTCAAGCCCCATGTCAGGCTCTGTGCTGACAGTCTAGAGCCTGGAGCTTGCTTTGGATTCTGTGTCTCCCTCTCTTTGCCCCTCTCCGTTCCCACTCTCTCTTTCTCTCTTAAAAATAGACATTTAAAAATTAAAATAATAAAACCAAGTGAGGGTGGGGTCAGTGTTTTCTTATGTGATTCCAAAGGCAACAAGACTACATCTTCCTTCACCTTGATCATTCCCAATGGAAAGAGAGCCCTCATGGAAGTTCTCATGAAGAAAGATGACTTTTCTATTTTTTTCTGAGAAACATTTGGTCATATTTTGTATAAGCTGGAAGTTTCCCTTTATACTCTCCATATATTTAATAATGTTTTTCTTCTCTTAGGTTAAAAAGTGAGGGGAAAATGTGATTCTCAAGACAGTCACCTCAAGATTTGTAGATACCTTCCTGGAATAAAAATCACTTGATAAGTTTGTAATAATTCAAACACATAATCTCTACAGAAAATATTCATCTAAAAGTAGTCACCACTTGTTGCTTAATATTGGTCATAAAGGCCAAAGAAGAACCTGACTTATGAAAGCCATCTCAAATTAGGTAACTGTCAAATTTGTGAAAGTCATCTCATATTTGATTAAGTGTCATCCCTGACCATCATTTTGACCTTAAAGTCATGATGAGAAAGGCTGAATACCCCTCCTCTGAAGTAGAAGCCCAGCCTGCTTGACAGAGTGTGCACATGCATTGCAGACCAGTCCACTTGAAAATACTAAAAGATAGAAACCCTAATATACTCAACCTAGAGAATAATATCTTAGTGCTATGTGATATTATTTTCAACAAGCAATATTGGGCAGTCAGTAACACTTTCACTGATCTGAACAGTGATGCCCTAAAATTTCTGTCTCATTGTTTATTTATTTTTATTTTTTAATTTTTTAATGTTTTATTTTTGAGAGAGAGAGAGAGACAGCGTGAGCAAGGGAGGGGCAGAGAGAGAGGGAGACACTGAATCTGAAGCAGGCTCCAGGCTCTGAGCTAGCTGTCAGCACAGAACCCGACGTGGGGCTTGAACCCACGAACTGTGAGATCATGACGTGAGCTGACTGAGCCACCCAGGTGCCCCTCATTGTTTATTTTTAAAGAAATAAAAATCAAGTCTAATGTGGAGAAGGTCTTCACCCTCTGACTTTGCAAAGCATCTCTTATAGCTTCTTTCAATTCTCCATGATGTCTCCCCTTTCTCATCGGCTCAGGTGGGTTTAGAGCATAACCAGAAGCCAGCCACTGTGGCCTGGAGGAGGGATAGACTGACTGACTAAGCTAGTTCAGTTCCAGCCAGGAAGCATGGGGGGGTAAATCCTACTCAGAGTGTAGGGATGGAGAAGAGAGAAGAGTGAAATCTCCAACACGTTGCTTTCAACCAGAAAAGGAGAACATGTAAGCTTGCAAATGTTCATTACAGATTTCACTGAGAATTTTAGATATAAATATGTACAGTATGATTTTGTGTAAAAAAAACTGTACTTAGAGAAATGTACGTATATATATATATATGTACACACACACACACACACGTGTGTGTGTGTGTGTGTGTGTGTGTGTAAAACAGAAGAAGGACTTCAAATCAGGCAGCATAATACCAGCAGTGGTTACCCCTGGGAAGGCAGTGAGGGCGTGAGAATCCCACCAAGGGAAGAAGGTTCACATTTAACATTGTGCACATATGTATTGCCTGAATTTCATAATAGGAATATAGTCATAAATTACTTGTGTGCTGAAAACAATTTTTAATTAGAAAACAACACATATCCCTTATGACAGGAAGTTTATAGCTTTACTTAATGAACAGTCTTTTTGAACAAGGCAGGCAATATTGACAGGATGTCATTACAGCCACACTTCAGAACCTTGATATAGATGAAAACAACTGGCTTCACATATAGTTCTAATTTTTTGAATTATACTGATTTCTCGTGATAAGCCAAATTGAACCATTGTTAGTAGGTTGGCATTTGTCTTGCAGAACTTAGCATGTAGAAAATAAAACAAAAAGAAAGAAAAAGAAAAGGAAAAATACGTATTTGCCTAATGATTTCTTTCATACATTACAGGAATTGTCACTCTGCTCCCTGAAATGTTACTTATTTATTCATTTCCACGTGAGGGAACCATGTGGGTCATGACTGGCAGATCTTCACAGATATTAAGTTAATAAGTTTAGAGCTTAGCAAAGCACTAAGAATTTTCCGCACTGTTCTTATTATGGTGTCTCTAAAATAAATCCTTAATGGGCTACCCGAACCACCATAAATACCCTTGTAATCTCCCCTCTGCTTTTTGATTTGATGACAAAAAAGTAAGATGTGTGTGTAATGACAATTATTATTAAACACATGCAAACATGTATTTATTCATGTGTCAAAACTGTATTGAATACCTACTATAGTTTAGCCACTGTGAAAGGAATACACATTTGAATCAGAGTCCCTACTCCGAGAATTATAGGCACTACTAGAAACCTTGAATGAACACATTGCCTCTGAGTGTGCTGCATCCATGAGGAAGGGGAAACTGAGGGTCACCGAGCCAGCCTTACGTAGGGTAAGGGTGGGGAGGAGATTCAGGCAAAGCTTCACAGAGAAACAGCTACTTGGCAGACTGATGGAGTGCAGGACATGCTACCCCAAAACATGGCACCTAAGCGTACTGAATATTTTAAGCTGAAAACGTTTGAGGACATGGAAGAAGCAGGAGGTGCCCTTTGACCTTCCTCCCATCGTTCTCCCCTGAAACACGTCATTTTTCACCTGAGAGACACCCCCCTGCACCTGCGGAGCTTCCTCAGCTCCTAAGACAAAGGTCTGAGAAGAATCTAAGGAACCGGCTTTGCTAAGTTTCCCCCAGTTTACCACACTTAACCTCACATTCCTTAACATATCCTACCGTGACATGACTGCCACTCTTCAGCAAACCCAGCGTAAAAACACCCGGTCCTTGCTGTCTCTTTGGGATTTGATTCCCTTAAACAGACTCACATGTCATCACATACACGTTATGTTAAATAAAGATGTGTGCTTTTTTCCTGTGAACCTATCTTTGTCTGTCTAATTTTCAGACACAGCGAAAGACCCTTAAAAAACGGAAGAGAGCTTATTTTCTCGCCCTCCACAATGAGATGAGTATGCCAAATAGAGAGTTCTAAACACATGGCAGGATGGGGAAGCTGTGAATAACCAGCATAATGAAATGGAAGGTGAGGAGGGAATCACCAAGCACACAAGCGACAACACTTAACCATGTCCCTGTGAAGACTTTTTCATAGGTAACGCGATCATACTAAATAGGGGAAAGGGATGACGAAACGTACTTTAGGGAGAAAACCCTAGTCTAGATGCCACGTGAAAGCAAATTAAAGGGGATAAGGACACAGGGAGGACCAGATAAGAAGCCACCATATTAATCCAAGTGAGAAACGGCGGCTTGAACTAAATGGCCCTGGCATACTTTGGAGATCTGAAGATCAAGCTGTGGGGCGGTGGGAGCAGGGGGCGTCTGTGAACCTTCCCCCAGAAAGGCAGAGGCGTGTTGGTACGTAACGTACAGCGGTCAGATCCCAATGTGGGCTGATAACTGAAACAAGACTCGAACTACTACACTGTGCTATTATCATAGTCACGCTTTATTTAACGACTCAAATCTTATAATTGTTTCTTGAAGTTGCCAGTCTTAGCTAATAAAAGCACAAGATTAGATACAGGATTTAACAAATAAAAATTTACTTTTAGCTGGGCGTTCTGTACTTTATTTGGCATCCCTACTGAAAGGCACTCATGCTGTGAAATAACATTTCTCCGGGATGACACATTATATTCCTCATTATCTGGGTACAAAGTTCCTTCAATTCAAATTCCATTAATTAATTTATTCGTTCAACAAATATTGATTGGCTGCCTCCTCTGTACATACTGAGTACACATTAGTGAGTAAACAGATCATAGTCCCTTTCTCTGGGGAGCTTACAATGTAATTGGGAAGATAATTTTTTTTGAAAAGTAAATTAAAGAATTAATAAATAATTATAAGTAGTAAGTGCTAGGAGACAAACAGGGAGCCGTGAGCGAGAACAATGTGACATTTCACTCAGAGGGGAAGCGAGCCAGGCCAGGTGAAAGGCAGGGAGGACAGTGCTCTAAGCAGTGGGCAGAGTCTGGTGGAAAAACGAGGTGAGAAAGAGCTACCGAGTTTATAAAACAGAAAGACTTTGGTGGTCGAAGGGGAGATGTGGTCAACATCTTCTTTTTGTTATGTTTTTTTTTAACTTGTTACTTAATATCATTCTAAGTTTAAAAATATCTTTTTTTATTTTAAATGTTTATTTATTTTTGAGGGAGGGATGGGCAGAGAGAGAGGCAGACAGAGGATCCAAAGTGCCTGGCAATGACAGCAGAGGGCCTGGTGCACATGAGATCATGATCTGAACTGAAGTCAGTCGCTTAAACAAGTGGGCCACCCAGGAGTCTCCAAAAAATATTTTTTTACAGTTAATTTTTTAAAAAATTTTCAACATTTATTTATTTTTGACAGACAGAGAGAGAGAGCATGATCAGGGGAGGGGAAGAGAGGGTGGAGACACAGAAGCAGAAGCAGACTCCAGGCTCTGAACTGTTTGTCAGCACAGAGCGTGACACAGTGCTCGAACTCACGAACTGTGAGATCATGACCTGAGCTGAAGTCGGATGCTCAACGGACTGAGCCACCCAGGCACCGCTTTACAGTTAAAATTTTAAATCACTTGCATGGATTTTTGATTTTTCTTTATATTTGGCAATGTCACTTTTAAATGCAAATATAAGAACATTTACCCCATATGCAGAATCACCAAAATTACACAATTTGTATTTTGTAGTTCATACATACATATGTATTTCATTCTTACCAAAACAGGGGGAAAGCCACACAAACTGAACTGTTTTTATATCACTTCTCGATACAAACCCATTCTACAAAGCTCTTTACTTTTAGCTTGCTGGTAGATAAAGAAGGACTCCGTACGGACTGCCCCATCTATCCCTTCATTCCTCTCAGTGTAAGTTATTGGCTAATACAAGGAAGTGAGAGTAAGAGAGATATAGTAGACTTTTTTCAGTCCTTTGGGTTTCTTAGAATGCGATTGCCTTTCTTCTGCACTAGAGGCAAGGTCTGGTTCAAAGGGAAAAGATGGCTTCTGGGGGCTTCAGCACCCTCCACTTACTTAGCTGTAGACAAAGCACACTCACCTTGGATCTAACTCCCACGCAGTCCTGAGTCCAATGGAATTTAGTACTTCTAGAGCGCAGCACACTGGGCCTCACGGAACAATGGGTCCGTAACGTTGCACACATTTCTTTGTTGACGTTGTGCTCTGTTGTCCCATTGGATTCAACTTATAAAATAACAAACTCAAAGATAAAAGCAGAAATTCCAGAATGGCAACAGCAGAATATAAACCGAATACAAGCTACCATGTGTCACGGCCCAGGAAGCCAGCCCTATATGAGACAAGATGAAGCCAGAGAAGTGGATAGAAATCAGACCATGTAATTCATGATATTTGGAGTCTATAATTTTCCCATTGCTCTCTCCACTCCCAGCTCCTCTTTCTTCTGTATGGGAAACCTAGACATCATTTAAATGTAACAATCCCATGGGGAGCCCAGGTGGTTCAGTCAGTTGAGCCCCCAACTCTTGATTTCCGCTCAGGCCAGAACCTCAGGGTCTTGGGATCAAGCTTCACATCAGGCTCTGCACTAAGCATGGAGCTTGCTTAAGATTCTTTCTCTCTTTCCCCCTGTCCCTCACACACACCTCCTTCTCTCTAAAAAAGAAAAAAATAACAATACTTATTTTAAATCCATTCCATTTATTCCAGTATAACTGATTTCTTTCTACTTAGGAGGCCTTTTCTTTCATACTATTAATGATGCCTTGAACTTAAATGAAAAACAATCACAACACAAGTTTTCCTTTATCTCAATATTTATCTCTAAATCTGTCATGGAAATAATAACAATAACCATAACAATAACACATTATGCATCAAGAAATCAGTAATGAAGGCTAAATACTTTATGTCGTAGTTTGAAGTAAAAAATGCTTGGACCCAGACACCATGAATCTCCAAGAACTCTTTCACAGTTGAATTTTGCCATTTCGCAGGACTGTTGGCTCTGGGGTGATGCCCTCTTAATCTGTTTTCTGACACCCATTAATGCATTTCCTCACTTCTATAATTGAAGTACAGTATGCACTGATCACTGATTTGCAAAGTTGAGTGTGAATGTCTGAAGCATTTTAAAAAGAAAGCTTTAACACTTCATTCTGTTCTAGCCTGACTTCACTTTACAGTGCAGTCCGCTGTGTCACTTGCTGTCTGGGTCATGACGCATCAGAACTAGGTATACAGAAGGAGGTAGGGGACAGAAGAAAAAAAGCCTAATAAACTTGTTGACCGAGGGCATTCACACTGGCAGCGTCCTCTTGTAGATTATAATTACATGAAGTCACTGAAAATCTCCTTGATTGTATTTTTGCTTGGTTGGGGTTTTGGTTTGTTTTCATGGGGTGTTTTTGTTTTTGTTTTTTTATTCTTATTGTACACAGTGCCACTGAATCTCATTACAATTCTGCTCTGGTCTGTTCTCTTCCTGCATTTTGGGAAGCTGGCTGTCATTAAGGGCTCATGAGACACCTGTGCAATGCTTACCGGGTTTCATGGAATTCTCTATGCTCACAGTTTTTTGTAATGATATGAATGCCTGAGCTTGAAAATTAGCATCACTTGAGAATAGTAACAAAATGTTGAACATGGTCTTTTTCTTCAAAGATTTCCTATCTTTGAAAAGAATCTCAAAAATAATTTTCAAAATTCCCCATAGAATATTTAATTTTGAAGACTTGCATTTTCATCACATTTATTCATCAGAGCTGATCTATAAATACTATTTATGCTATAAATGTTTTTGTTCTAAGAATAAATATTACCAAGTCACCAAAACAAAAGGATACATTTCATTTTTCTCTTTGGAGACTTATTAAACATCTATAAAAAAGAATTATATCACAATGTAAGGTTACTAATTATTCCTAACTCATCAAATTTTTTTTAGTATCTACTATACACCATAATCAAACTAAACTAGAATTTATCAGCCCAATATGCAACAAGCCAATAAAAATAAATACCAAACTTTTGGAGTGAAAAAAACTTGACTATTTAATGGTGTGGTACTACCCAGGAGAATGGGGAGCTAAGGCTCAAGAGTCCCAAACTCCCCAATGGCTTGTAAATGAGGGTGTTTAGAGAAAATTCAGGGCAGGGGTCCTCTGAGAAGGTGGATGCCATTAGTTGGGGGTCATAGTATCAGATGTTATTTACTCAGTAACTTCTGGTGCCCCTTCACCTGGTCCCATGAAGGTCTATTCCATCTCAAGATACTTGGAGTCTAAAAATTATCTTTTATTCTTTATGCTAGAGACTTCAGTAGGTATATTTGGTGATTATTTATATGTTTAGGGTAGTGCTGATTAAATGACTTGTCCTACTGGTCCCTTTGAATGATACGCATTGTATCCCTTAAGCTTAGGCCTATGTATTCGTTGGCTGGTCTGGCTGGGCCTGGGGGTGATATGACCCCTAGTGTTCATTTTTCCATATGAACTCACAAGATGGCTGCTGGCTTCAATACTAGGGACTGTACTAGACACAGAAGTATATAAACCCACCTCTGTACATAATCTACAGTACAATACTCTTGCTGTAAACAAAAAAAAAATGGTGGCAATATTTTCTCTGTGAAAGGTTAAATAAGCTGAGATTTCTTCAACACTGTCTTCCCAACACATTTCTGCCATTGAGTTTATCCCACCTCATATGTAGGCTTTTCTCCTCTGGGCCAAAGCCCCTGATTCATGACTCCCTCTCTTTTCCTTCTTACTCTCTCCTTCTCGTTTTCCTCCAAGATAGACAAGTTCTTCTCTTACGTTGTCAGAATCAGAACCTTCTTTCGCCCAGTCCAGGTAAGCCTCCTGGTGTTGCTTTTTGTAGCCTAAAGAGAACGTTTCTATACTAAAAATTTCAGGAGCTCTATGCTGTGCTTTTGATATGCTAAATGAGAGACTTGGACTCAGGTCATGATCTCACATTTTGTGAGTTTGAGCCCTGTGCCCGGTTCTGTGCTGACAGCTCAGAGCTGTGGGACAGCTCCAGATTCTGTTGTCTCCCTCTCTCTGCTCTTCCCCTGCTCCCACACTCTCTCTCTCTCTCTCTCTCAAAAACCAATAAACATTTAAAAAAATTAAACACAAAGATGATGGAGTAACTGAAATTGAATACAGGCTCCTCATTTTATTAGTAGTAATAGTATTAATATCTGTAACAAATGAAATGTATGGAATAACCGAGACTATACAGGTTCTGTCCAAATTGACCCAGACTGATCACAAGCACTTATCATTATTGACATAGAGCCTAAATGTACCACCTTCTGGACTGCTCTGAAAACACCGATCTCAGTTTTGTAAACTAGAGCATTAATGTACCGGGAAAAACATGCAGTTGCTGAACACAGTAGTTTTACTTTTGAAATATTTCTCTTTCTACTTTTACTTCAGTTTTTCTTTCATAATTACATTATTATTTTATTGTCTGGGATTATTTTTGGCATTTATATTCCATAATAGAGTAATAGTCTATAAACATATCACACAGGGTTATGTGATTACATAAATAGAATAGAATATTTCAGTAACTGATATTTGAAGTGAGATAGGTTTAGTCTGAAGTATTTATCAAAGTCCATGATGATAAAGAATTGATGACAAGACATCTCAAAGAGAAAATCAAGACTCCTTAATGACTAACTGGTTAGGGAGAGGAAATAAGGATGTAAATTAGAAATTTTTGCTAATGCATTGAACCATGTTGGGTAAGAGAGTTGCAGGAAATGGGGACAAGTATTGATATTTTGTTTGAAGTCTCCTGGCTAATTTTGGTTTAGGTGCTGGGAGTCCTGATTTGAAGACAGAAACAAACATACCTTCTGTCACTACATAAAATTCAAGATGACATTTATGTAATAAAATGTACCAGCAAATTAAGAACTAAGGTAGTTTTCACTTCAGGAATAAACAGAACTTGAGGTAAGTCTTGAAGTGAAAACATAAAGAGACTATGCCATCAGCCAAAAATGAGGCTAAAAGACATAAAATTTTAAATTCAGATTTCAGTTGAGTTACACAGCAGACGTATGCCTTCATTTGGCTGCCTTTAGAAGGGAGGAAGGCGATTATCACTTCAGGAGATTCAAAACTCTTCCCCAACTAACATTGGTCTCTACTAACCTTGTGACCTGGTTACTTAAGGCCAATTTAACATATCATTAGAAATGTAACCAACATGCCACTTAAATAGGTTCATGTTTGACCAAAGGATGAGAGGTTTTTTTTCTCCTACGTGTGCTTCCCAACAGCTGCTAGTTTCCTACAATTTCCCTTAGGATGCCAATAATTATTTTCAAGTGTCTCTGCATTTACTAATGTAAGGATGTCATTGCCAGATGTGATCGCTACGTGATTTTGGAAATGCTGAATACAATGTAGGCAAGATATCCAAACAGAACCATCTCATGGACAACTTAAGGAAACCACTGGTGTTTTAATGGCCAGGAGAGGGCTAGGCAACCACTAATGAGGAGGATTGATGATGTATAGTTCTGGAAAGCAAGTTCTCAGAAGAGAGAGGCAGCACCTATTTTTCTGTTCTTTTTCTTTTTACACGCCTAAACAAGAACTATACAAATAGTCCCCAAATTATAAAAATCCCAGGATCTTGTTACTCTGCTTGGTAAAGAGTTCATCCATGCAGCAGGCAACCTTGTTGAAGGTCTCTCTTCTTCCTGGTGGTCTCATTGCTACTACTCCTTTGTCCATAACACTGGGGTGAGGGTACAGGCAGGCATCCATATTATGGCTAAGACTACTTATTGTACTGAATTGTTTTGAGTGTGTAGTTAGGATTTAGAAAGTATACATTGATACTACTTAATTTCATAAATAAACATAAAAAAAAAAAGAAGAAAAAAAAAAAAAAAAAGAAAAGCCAGCCAGGTGAAGAAACAAGATCACACAAGAAACGATGTGCAGATGGAGACATAGACCAGAGAGACATTGTCATGCCAAGGGACACCGAGTGCTGCCATTTGCTACCAGAAGCTAGGCGGCAGTCACCAAACAGATTCTTCTCCAGTATCCTCAGTGGGAATCAACCCTACACATGATTTGATTTCAAATGTCCAGCCTCCAAACCTGTGGAAGAATAAATTTCTATTGTTCCAAGTGAATAAATAAATAAATAAATAAATAAAATAAAATAATAAAAAAATCTTTAAAAATAAACTCAATCTCATACTGGAGTTCTACTCTGTGTATATTTGCAACCAAGTTGCACTTTCCTGCTCCTATTAATTATTGCCATTTTAATATTCTGGTAAACATTCTCTGTAACATCCATACTTTGTATATGCATCACTTAAAAAATAGAATGTATTGGTTCTTTTATACCAAAAAACCCAATATATAGTTATTGCAGAAAAATGTAAATAGAGAAAAGCACAAAACTGAGAAGCACTTGAACTTCCAAAATATTTGTATGACAATGATCTAATTGTATCCCCACAATATCCTCATGAATAAGGCAAGATGCAGATTATTGTCTGCCTAGCTACCGTAAAAAATGAGAATGAAGTGAGTTGCCTTTAGTTCATAGCAGACCCAAAGCTACCCCTGGGTCCTGTCTAATTGCTAAACCCAAACTCTTTCCAAGCCATAATGTGGGCCAAAGGGAATTGAAAGGGAACAAGCATCCCCTGGGAATTGGAGCAAGACACAGAAATGCACACACACTTGCATGATAGTCCCGAGCCCGGCAAGGCCACTAGACCAGCGAGTGGATTCTCTCCAGCTGCACCTTCAATGACAGATTTCTCAGCTGTATTCAAAGCTGCTGGGGAAGCTTTTCCATCAGTGCTCATGGAGGCTGACAGCTCTGGCTGAGTGATTCTTGGCCCTCGTTAGCCATACACCTCTGAGTTCAAGAAGGTTGTGGAAAAAGAGTAGATAGTCCTTCCTTCTCCCCTACTTACATCGTAAGAAGGTGCATTATGTTGCAGACCAGATAATGAATCAGGAGAGCATGCAGACTAGGATGATCATTCATTTTATCAGACGAAAGGTGTGCTCCAGCTTGTATTCCAGTTAAGGGCTAGTGTAAATATGTTTGTGTATAAATGCATCCACCCTACATTTGCCTTCTGCCCAGAGACACTCTAGACAAATCTGCTTTAATAAAGGATTTATAAAGTGCTTTGTAAATCACACATGGTTGATTATCCATGTAAAAGGTTTTCCAAATAACAAACAGCTAATAGCAAATGAGAATGTGTGGTGCTACTTGATGTCTCTGTGAGTAACAGATTTGAAATAGACGGTTTTCTCTGTCCATTGAATACCTGCCTTTAAAGCCTTTATTTAAAGTTAAATGTTTATGCCATATGATTAAGGGAGGATTAGCCCTCTGTGGTCAAAAACTATATTAAAAGTATCATTATTTATATGCAAAGTAAATTTATGAATGGAAAATCTTTATGTTAAATATCCTCAGTGGCAAATAACATGAAAGAGAATGACTATGTTCAGAACAGTAGGAAATAGAGACAAATAGATAAGGGAAACTATTGCATAAAATGGGCTAGGGGCGTATGGAATACATTAACAAAAACAAGATAGGTAACATATACCACATTTTCGTGAGCCGATACGTTCAGCAGACTCCTAACTGAGCGTTATGACAAAGAGACTGTCATGGACCTGGAAGCACTGGAGAGGCAGAGGACAGATTTGCCATATTTGTTAAGCAGAACTAGATGATGAAGCTATGGAATCTGTTAAAAATTATATTTCCAAAGAATGGGAAAATCTCATGGATGAGTTTTTTGCTTATTTTTTTTCTAACATTGCAAAGTAATAACATACTTGTTTTAAGAAAAACACTTCATATTGAATCTTTCAGTCACACCATCACTTATTCACTTTCATTCTCTAGTCCCTCACTTCCACCCCCAGGAAAAATACACACATACTTACACATAGGCATTCGTGCATTTTGGCCCCGGATGCCATTATTGCAAATAGACCACCTCTGAGATACCTGCCGCCTCTGTGGACAATCATTCATGAAAATATTAGCTGGCCACAGTCTTGATGCCCAGTTGTACTCACAACAAACTTTTGAATTGACTGCCCAAGGAACACCATCTAGAAAAGTAAGGACAATGAAACATCCAGGCCTCTGATGACTCCACTGTCTGAGGAAAGAGCATAAAAGTAAAGGGATTTCTTGAAACCACTTGGTTAATTTTAAGGTCAGACTGTGCCCATAGACTATAAATTTTTAATGACTAGAGAACCAGTACATTGAAATGATCATATTGAGATTTTCTTTTTGGTCGCAGAAGGAAATAGGGAACCCTGCTGAACTATCCCAGTATAAAGAGATAATTCAAGAGAATAAAAGGTAAAATTATTCCTTAGAAATATCATTTCCCTCTTGTAACTCATCATGGGATGCTCATGGGTCCATTTTCTAAGAGTCTTGATGAGCCTTGATGAGTACTCTTGTTGATACTAAGTGTATATCTACCAAATTACCAAAAATATCCTTAAATGATTATATGTAGTAGTATATGTGAAGGGATGGAGAAATAGGAACTCATATCCTGCTGTAAGGAGAGCAAGTTGATAGAATATTTGCAAAGCGTATATATATATATATATATATATACTAACACACTAGTATATATACTAATATATATCCTAACATATTAAAAAATATATGTATATATTTTTGAAATATATTAGAAGCTTTTGTTTAAATATATCTGTAATTGTGGAATCAAAAAATATATATATTCTAAAATTTATCTAGGATAAACTGTGGAAAGCACTGTGGTACTGCTTCTACTAGAGAGAAAAAGAAAGAGAGAAAAGAAATTGATAAAAAGCTAGGTAGGACAGAGGGAAGGTGGGAAAACAGAAAGGCAGGAAAATAAAGGAAGAAAAATTTTAAAAATCTAAACACAAATTAGGAAATTGATTTCTCTTGAATTAAGTTAAAAAAATAATGGAAGGTTTTATTTTATAAAATAATTTAACTTTTTACCAAACAAGTCCCCCTATTAAGTTAGGCCTTTGCCAACTGGTCACCTTTCTGATTTTCAGAGGCTTCAAACAAGGCCCCCTGGCCAACATGGTTGCAAAACTTTATTGAATCTCAGCACCCATCACCCTTATGTATTCTGGCTAAGATCTAGTTTAGCCCAACATCCACTCCCAAAATCAGAATTACCAACCTCACTTCCACTCCTTTGATGGTGAGGCCTGGAGCACACACCTACTAACTCTTCAGGGTTCTGTCTGCTTTTGTCTCACCGCCCCATTGTACACATGCTATCTCTTATGAGGGATTTTTCTAGGTCTGGCTCAGGAGAAAGAACATCCCAAAGGATGTTCCTTTAGAACACAACATCAATAAGAACAATGTTCTTGAAGATTTGCAGAGGAATAACCTAGAGAGGCACATAGACGAGAAGAATGATTTAGAGCATAAAGATGGACATTACATATGCAAAGCTCAGTGCAGGGCTGCCTAAGGGACTCTATTGGACAATCCAACCAAATCTCCCAAGTGAGAGCAAGCATTTCAGGCTGCTTTCTGGGTTCTTGTGACACTCTCTCCATCAGTGACTGATCTGTCAAGACCTTGGGAGGGGGCACATGTAATCTATCACACTCTTTACAACAATCAAGAATTAATTCGGGAGTAAAAAAAACCCCTCAAAATGGAAAAACACATCAGTGTGTGCTTAACTGATCATAACAAAAATAGTTTGGCATCAAGAATTCTACCATCGTAGTACTGCATTTGAAAACCTGGTTGTCTGGAAAGCCATCGTTTGTATATCATTTAAGAGATCTCATTTCTGCAATTCAGAAACCAATCTCCAGGCAGAACACATACAATAAATTCTTAGGTGTAGTGTGTTTATTCTTATCCTGCCTGTGTTTATTCCAGATACAGACACATACAATGTGTATTAGCCATGCATATTCAATTATATGAAGTATTTTGTAAATTACTTTTTGTGGAACAAACAACTCTTTCAAACATAGGTATATTTTATTGTTACTTAACATTAATTACCAAAGATAGCTTTTAATTACCAAAACTCTGAGTAGACATCTACTTGTATGGGGTAATTTAATGATACCTTACATAACTCTGAATGGAAATATGGTTCACCACCGACCTGCTATATTACCTGACTTAAGTATGATCATCATCATACAAACGAGCTATGAAGAAATAGGCATTGTATTATCTGTACATGGTAATCTATCATCGGGCTGGCACTTCAGCATGAATTACTTAAACTCAGTGTGAGCTAATGTGATTTAGCAGAGAAATTGCCAAGGGAGTAGTAGTACAAGACAGAAAAGTATTGATTGGGGGACAGGTGGAGAGTCAAAGGAGATAAGAAGTGTCTGTCAGACAGATAGTGACATTCAGCACTGTTACCACAAGGAACCCTAGCAACTAGTGTTGAGGTGTAGGGCATGAAGAGGACCCTAAAAGGTGCTGGGAAAGGTCGTGTTGTTAGGTGATAAAATCAGGAGAGATCGTGTACCTACTTTCCAAAGAGAAAGTATTTTACCTAAGTCTGCACTAGTTCTAATGTGATACATATGAAGGGTTTTACAAAGGTCCTTCTAATTCAAATTATTTTCTATAGTATTCCAATATTAAAGAAAAGTTAAAACTAAATTAAAATGTGTGTGTGTGTGTGTGTGTGTGTGTGTATACCTTATATACCATAATTCGGAGTCATGAGCAGTGAACCTGTTATCATAAATCTAATTTATGTTAGATATTACAAAGGGATTTATTTTTCCGATCTCTTCTCTATGCCTTTACCTTTTCTTTCACATTATTTTCATAAATCCATCACAATGTCAATATGGAAAGCTTCACAACAGTATGAGGATTTCACACTTTCTCTTAGGTCCTTGAGCAAATAAACACCGACACATTCTTCCTAAATAATCCCTAAGAGTTCCATGCAAGGTCCTGGCAGATGAACATCCGGGACTCACTAATCCCCTCCCCTTGCTCTTGGCCCAACTTATTTTTCTGTTGAATTTACAGTTCTTCAGAATTGTTTGTGTGAATTTGAAAGACTAAATGGTCATGGAGCAAAGAGGTGTGTGATTATTAAAACAAAGTATTTTCTAATTCTTTTGTCTCCACCTCCTGTTTCCAATAGCTGACACTAATTTAAGTAATAAATAAGCTCCGTGGTTACCTTTTGCTCTATTCCATGCTAAACATCAGCACCTGATCTGGTTTGCAGCATTATTGCAACGACATTTAAGTGTACAGTATAAGATTGTACTTGATTTATTAAAGTAATGAATTAGTTTTATTGGAGGTGATTAAATGTATTTTACTTTTTAAAGCACAAGAACTAGGAAAGAAGAGCGTCGTTACAATCTGAAAATAACTAGAAAGATAAGTTCATTAACTTGCCTACACTTGTGCATCATAAAAACCTTGTTAAAAATTACTCCCTAGCCTGCTGTATTAGCTTCTTTATGAGGTAATTTCTCCATACAGTAATAAGATTTTTCTTTTACTCTCCAGTGCATATTAAACCCACTAATCTTCTTTTATAAACTATAGTTTCAGCCACTTTCTCAATTTACTCACTTTAAAGATACACTCCTATTAATATTAAAGGTAGCAAATGCAGAGATGAACTTTGCAAAACATGCTTTCGGATTTATGGCACAATCTTTTAACAGTGTACTAGAATAGCACAAAAGGGAAAAAGCTATAAATGTCGAGTATGTCTCATGACAAACCAAACAATCTCAGTCCCCATAGAATTAATTTCCCACCCCATCCATTATGTGAATGAACCGTAGACATATTTTCTGCTGTCAGTAAATAAAAACAGAATGGAAAGACTCCGTTCACTGGAAGAAGTGAAACAAAACCTTGCACTGGAGCCGTGCACTCCTCAATGATCTGATTGATGTGGACTGTAGGTGTCCTGGGAAAAGGGACAACTGGTGGCCATTTCTACCTGTGGGTTGACCTCTAAGGGTCAAGATTTTCATTCTGTATCCGAGACTGAACAAGTCATAGTATGAAGCTGAAAATTAAGTCTTTCAAAAATCAAATTCCAGCTGTTTTTGTTATAGCCCTTGTTTCTATAATTCTTCTAAAATATCCAATATTTCAAGCAGTTTGTTATTTAACAATGGCAATAAGCAATTCAGTTAATACTGGACTTCAAACATCCTCAAATGGGTAATGCATCTTGGAAATAAATTAACTCAAATCATTATAGAAATCTACTTGAAAAAAGAAGGCAGAAACAGCTGCTCTGATGTTTTTCCTTCCTGTTACATTTAAGTGAACAATGAGAACTTCCCTATTCCCCAGTGGTTGGACTTATTTTGTTCACTGCATAACACAGATTCAAATGATTTTTATTTGTATACTGAACTGGAGAACGGTCTTTGAAATATATGAGAAAGACAAAGTTGTTCATATGTAAAGTTCCTTGTTCATCAACAAAAACTAGAAAAACATCAGTCGGGAAAAAAAAGAAGCTTGGATTGAAGAGACTGTACAAAAGTAGAAATATAATGGACCAATAAATATATGAAAAAAAGTTCAACTTTTCCACTAGGTAAAAATGCAGATTAGAAATTTTAATGGAAAATGCCATTTCCCCCCCAGCATCAGACAGACAAAGATTAAAAATTAATGAAAATAAGGGTGCTTGGGTGGGTCAGTCAGTTAAGTTTCCAACTCTTGATGTTAGGTCAGGTCATGATCTCAAAGTTCATGACGCTGACAGCATGGAGCCTGCTTGGGATTCTCTGTCTCTCTCTACCCCTCCCCTGCTTGCTATCTCTCTCAATAAATAAATAAATAAATAAATAAACTTTAAAAATAAATAATGGAAATAACTTATTGTTCAGAGTTCAGGAAAATAAAACTCTCCTATGTTGCTTGTGAGTGCATAAATTAGTATAATCTTTTGAGAAACTTTTAATAATATATGAAAAAAAATTAAACGTGTTATTAACTCATCATCCCTAATAATGGATATAATAGATGTATATAGAAGATGATGGTGAGAGAGAAGAAAATTGGTAACAATGTAATATTCATCAATATTTCAGTAATTGTGATACATTTAAAATATGGAATATATTCAGCCATTGTTTTATTTGCTGACATTGAAATATTTCTATTATGTACTAAGTAGAAAATAAATGATCAAACAGTACACATTGTATAGTGTGGGTTTTTTTTAAGTACAAAGATATAACTATGTTCTTTAAAAAGGAATATACACTAAAATGCTAACAATCACTATTGCTGTGAAAACAGAATAAAAGTTGTAAATATCCAATGCTGATCTTATTTAATCCTCTACCATCTTTTCTTTCCACTTATTAACCATATTGAATAAATAGGTACCTGGAAACTAACTCCAGTCTTTTATAAAATATATGATTACTGACACAAGAAATTAAAGCCCAGATATACCATCAACTTTTGTAGGTAACACAAATCATTCAGCTATATGTAAACATACATATGATAGAATAATGACATTGTAGATTATTACTAGAAATCATATGGGTTAACATTAAGTTAACATTTATGCCATTTTTATTAAATTATCAGATTAATATCATAATTATTTCCTCTTTTTTCAAATTTTGAATATGCTATTATAAGTTAGAATTTACAACATTTTAAAGTTTTTCTAGGGGTGGTTGGGTGACTCATTGGGTTAAGCATGCAACTTTGGCTTGGGTCACAATCCCATGATTCATGGGTTCGAGCTCTGCATCAGCTCAGAGTCTGGATTCTGCTTTAGATTCCGTCTATCTGTCTGTCTCTCTCTCTGCCCCTCTCCCACTCATGCTCTGTCTCTCAAAATGAATAAACATTAAAATAAATGATGAAATAAAATTTTTAAAAACCTTTTATAAAATTTTTATATACGTTAAATATGACATTTCAGACATTGGCAAACTACTATTTATTCATTTAAAAAAACAGGAAATAAATTTTAAATAGGATTTTTCCAAATTTGCTTCTTCCATGCCTGTGTGTGTGTTCTAAAAAGAAAATATAAGGCTTTTAAAATTTTTTTGAAGTTTACAAAGCTTTTTTTTTCATGTTTCTTTATTTATTTTGAGAGAGAGAAAGAGAGAATATGGGAGCAGGGGAAAGACAGAGAGAGAGGGAGAGAGAGAATCCCAAGCAGGTTCCACACTATTAGTGCAGAGCCTGATGCAGGGCTCAACCTCATGAACTGTGAGATCCTGAACAGATATAGAGAATCAGTCGCTTACCTGACTAACCCAGGCACCCCAGGCCTTTTTTAGATAGGCCAAATAATTGTCTTACTGTACACTCTATGGAGAGGTACATTATGTTTGTAAGTTTTAATTTTTCTTTAATAGGTATTTGTTTATCTTTACATTTACCGAAGAGTTTTACATTCTCATAGTCTTTCCTCTTGCTCTTTTGTTTCTTCTTCAGACTAAATTGTTGTTCATTTCTACAATCAATAACATAAGCCTTCCTCCCTCACATTTATTTTCATGAGAGAGAGAAAGAGAGGTTTGTGTGTGTGTGACTTTCTTTAGAGTTGCTGTCATCTTTTCTTGGACCAGATATTAAATTTCCCTTCATTATTTCCATAAATCTGCATTCAACTTTAAAACTCCTTTGTTCAGGAGCACCTGGGTGGCTCACTTGGTTAAGTATCCAGCTCCTGACTGCAGCTCAGGTCATGATTTCAGGGTTCGTGGGATCCAGCCCCACATCACTCTCTGCTCTGGTGATGGTGGAACCTGCTTGGGATTCTCTCTCTCCCTCTTTCTCTGCCCCCTCCCTGCTCATGTGCATGTTCTTTCTCTCTCTCAAAGTAAATAAATAAACATTAAAAAAAAAAAAAGAATTCCTTCTTTCGTTTATGCCCTATACTCAAAATGATCAAATTGTTTTTTGCTCCATTTCTCTGATTTCCTTGTTCAGACCTTTAAGTCATTTTAAGCACTTCTGGTCTTCACTTTCCTATCAACATCACTTTAACTTTCTGCCTGACAAGACCTTGCTTTATCCCAACATGAGCATCCCAACACAATTTCTTTGGATTCTTCCTTTTAGCCAAGGATTACTGTGATTGTTGGGGTCCTACCAGATTCTTTCTGCAAAGCCACAAGAAAAGTGCCTGGGTGGCTCAGTAGTTTAAGCATCTGACTTGATTTCAGCTCAGGTCATGATCTCCCGGCTTTGGGGTTGGGGTCCCAAGTTGGGCTCTGTGCTGACAGCTCAAATTTGGACCCTGCTTCCGATTCTTTGTCTCACTCTCTCTCTCTCTGCCCTTCCCCTGCTCGTACTTGCTTGCTTTCTCTCTCTCTCAAAAATATATAAACACTAAAAAAAATCATATTAAAAAAGTAGCTTTGTCTGAGATGGTACTATCAAGAATGTATATTTTGCAGGTCTCTCTTCCACAAAAGCAGGTGGTTTGGACAAAAATAAACTAAAATAGAAGCCATTGCTAAAGTTAAAGATGTAGAAAACATACGTAAAGAAAATTTAGCCTTTATGTATGGTGAGAATAATGGAAATCTTGACCTCTAAGAGTCAGAATATAAAGCATAAATCAATGTGGAGGCTTTTAGACCTTTGTTTTATTTCTAGCAACTTGTACCTCTCACATAGTAGGTCATCAGTGAGTGTGTGTGGAATGGGTGACCAAGTGATGGAGAGGGGGCTTGCCAGTCTGACGCAGCAATTTAAACACTGAAGGGAGGAATCAATCCTCCTTACATCATTCTTTTCAAGAAAAATCTAATATTGTTTCATTACAGCCACTGCTCTTGTATCTGACCTTAATAAAAAAATATTTTTTAATAGTCTCAGAACCCATTACATTTGGCTGTCATAAGCTATTTCCACCTGCAGCCTTTACACAGGCTTGAAATAAGCCATTTCTGATTAAAGAAGGACAGGCCAGGTTGGCATTATTAATATGAACTGTTCCTCCCTTCTGAGTACATATGTTGCTCCTAATGACAGATGGGAGCATTGGCTGGTTACACAGACTGAGGATTATAGTGCAAAAGGGATGCTAAAATAATGAAAGACCAGCCCTGGTATTGTAAGCAAGTGCGGAAGGAATTTCTTTATCCTTGCTTGCCCACTGGTCCCGGCAAGGGAATGAGGTGGGGAGGGGGGCTCTGTGGCAAATTGTTGACCAGCACGTATTCTAAGCAGCCTGCAATGGTGGCTTAGCCTTGTTTGTCTAAGACATTAAAGTCACTCTTCTTAGTTAAGTATTTTATTCTGGCATTTTGGAAAGATACATGATGCCAAACAGAATATTTATAACAAACCTTTTAAGATTTATTCTCATCTATTTTTGCCCTCAAAGGTCATTTCATAAAAGAGATCAAAAGGCAGTTTCTTCCAGGCCAGCTCAGTGGGTGGCCAGAAACAGATTAAGTACTAACAGAGCCCGGAAGAAGTATAAATCTGTAGAATGTGTTTTACACAGTTCCATAATATATGGTCTCAATGACTATGCCACATAATTACATATATGAAGTAGTTTAATTATAACTGATATAATAAAAAAAGCATTAAAAATGATCTGGAAACAAGCTTGCCAAATCATCTTCCTGTGAATATCTAACTCCTTTACTGGTGGTAATTTGTTGATGCAGTAATTTAAAAATCTTCAAGAATCCTTACATCATTTGGGGGTTAAACTCCATTAAAAGAATAGTTTCTATATGTTCAATGGCTAAAATTCTACTGTTGAGAAAACCTGAACTTTTGGTTTATTTATTTTCCAGGCCAGTGTTGAGTAAGTAAGTAACTAAACGTTTGGATTTGAAGTACGTATTCTCCCCATTGTTTTATATCTTGTTACTTTTATAGGTCCATTCAGTCAGCATTATTGTGTATCATCTGTGTGCAAGGCACTATGCTAGACTTTGTGGTGTACAAAGATGAAAGGGAGATGGTAACTAACTTGAAGGAGCTAAAACTCAAAAGGAGAATCACACATGTAAAAAAAGACAAAGAAAGAAACATAAAATGTCTCTCGCAATATGAAAAACGCTAACAAGACATACCTACAAAGTACAATCATAGCTCAAATCACGAGCCACTTCACCAAAAGGTGCAGAGAAGGCTTAAATTAAGGCTTCAATTAAGTCTTAACAAGTGAACTGCAGTTTATGAAGAGAATAACAAGGTTTCAGAAGGAGGAGGAAGAAGAGAAAAATATTTGGAAGCAAAGGAAACCCTCTTTGCACAGGTACAATAGGGACGAAGATATAAGTAGACTGAAGGCATGACAAAGGGAACAAGGGAGAGGAGCATAAACAAATAGATAGGACTCAGGCCATAGACAAATCTCACTCTCTGTAAAGAACACCACCAACCAAGTGAGAAGAGAGATACTAAGAGTTGTAATACCAACACACAGCTGGGAATGTACTGGAGAACAACAGAAAAGAAACATGAGGAGGAGAGAATGATTATGTATGTTTCAGAGGTGATCACCTCTTCAGAGCAGATGGGATGAAGCTATCTATTGAGAGAGCATAAAGAAGAAAGAGCAGATTTAAAAAGGATGGTGGAGGAAGAAGCAAAAAGGCTTAGCGAGTTTGGTGAGTGCAATCTCCAGTCTGCGTGAGTAGGTGGGTTTTAGTGCTGAGAACCATGGCTGGAAAATCAGGAGGGCAAGTAAAAGAAGCAGAATACTGATGGAATCAGCTTCTTGGGGCGAAACGATGCATTATGTCAGCAACAGACTGCCAGCATGGGGTATAATGCGATTCGTGCACATGTATGGCTGCAAGAGAAAAATCCACATATGACCCAAGGGTATGGGAAAGTAGAAGTTCAACGACAAATGTGGCAGAATAATGGTCACCCAAAGATGTCCATGCCCAAATCCCCAGAGCCTGTGACTATGTCACTTTGCCTGGGGGAAATAAAATAGTTTTGCTGATGATATCAAGGTTAAAGACTTTGAGATGGGGAGATACCAAGTGGACCCAGTCTAATCACACAAGTCTTTAAAAATGGAAGAGGGAGGCGGGAGAGTGGGCCATAGAGATGGAACAAAAGTAAGACCCCACTTGCCATTGCAGACTTTAAAGATGGACAGAAGGGGGCTATGAGCCAAGGAATACATATGGCCTCAAGGAGATGGGAGCAATCCACAGCTAACAGCTTGAAAGGACCCTGGTTCTCAGGCCTATATAATCAATGGACTGAATTTGCCAACAGCCTGAATAAACAGGTAACAGATTCTTCCCTAGAGCCTCCAGAAAGGAACACAGCTTGCCAACACTTTGGTTTTACTCTAGCGGGATCCATAACAGACTTCTGACTCCCAGAACGTTAAAATAATAAGCTGTGTGGTTTTAATGCACTGCGTTTGCTGTAATTTTGTTACAGCAGCAATAGAAAACCAATACTCCAAGTTAGAACATAGGATGGAAGAAAATATGAGACAAAGGGCTCAGGCGGTGGCAGTAAAATGTGGAGTCACAAAGCAAAATCGCAAAAGCATTTTCCTCTTCACTGTAAATAGCAGAATTACAGAATTTCCCCAGGTATTTAGTTGGGAAGTGCCTAGGTTTGTCTTCCCAATGCACTTCTCCTAATATCCCTTGGAAATTTTTGCTAAAAAAATATTAGAATAATATAGCACTGATTATAAATATTTTATTTATTTACATCTACCTCATTACCAGGAGACAGAATTAGCAGACCAAAAATATGTATATTGGAATGAAATTTAATTTATCAGGGATCTTTTGCTCACAAGTAAAAGAAAGCAACTAGAAGTAACTACCTACAAGAGAATTCATTATAAGGATTCGAGAATGGCCCTGAGAATTCAGGGACAGGAATGCAGCTTGCCTCAGGACCAAATGGACACGAAACCAAATGTGGCGGCACATTCCCTAAGTGTTTAATGGAGGTCTTGCCCAGCATCTGTTCCACCCTGCTCTCTCACTACTGACTGCCTTTCTTTGTTCTTGCTCTACAAGGTAGCACAAGGTCATCAAGTGCACCAACGCTTAATTTTATTAGAGGTCCCTAAAGAGAGATTGACTTGCCTCTCTCTGCCCCAAGTCCAAACTAAAGAAAAGAGACTCATTTGGTTCAGGTTAGGCCACAGCCCAATCACCTGTGGCCAAGAATGAGGTTACGTCAGGTTAAGTAGATCCATGAGGTTGTGGGAAAAGGAAATTTCTACCTAAGGGATGCTAGTCAACAGTTTCCAACATAACCGCTATACACTGATAAAAAGTATAAAACAGAAAATAAAGACAGAATAGTAGAAAAAAGCCAGTGTTAAAGGTGATACACAAAAATGCAGATCAGAAGGTCATAGGCAGTTTTAAAAGGGGGTTTTATATTTGTCCTGAAGCTTTATGAAGCGAAACTAAAGGAGAACACATAAGCAGCTCAAAATTCACACTTCTATAAGATAAAACCACCCAATGACCAAGGAAAAGTGAATTCCATTTGGCATTTAAGTTGAGAAAATTTTCCCAGAACATGTGATAAAATGGCAATATCCTAGAAAGCATTATACAGTACAACTGGAAACTCACAACTATTGTTCCTAACGGACTCTTCACTGCGGCCAATGTCATGGACAATAGCAATATTTGCTGACTGGCCACCTGTTAATGGATGGTAAATATTAAGTTTATCTATTAATTCTAACGTTTCCCATATTAAAAACAGAACAGTTGTTGATCATGGAGTCTAACTAATCTTCTGTTAATGTTTATTGTAAACATTAAAATTATCAATTTGAAATTAAGGTAAAATCTCATGGTATCAATCCAATTTGTGTGAAAGCCAGTGGTATGCTGGTCAATGTTTAACAACCAGTTTGAGGTGGTGTTGGAGTGAGAAGGTTGGATGATACCTTACTTTGTAAAGTTCATCAATTTCTACATTTTTAATACTCTTGGATTAACCAGTTACAAATGAACAATGGGATAGCACTGAACATTTAGCTTGGAAAGGAATCTGCAATAACACACCATTATATAATATTTCCACCACACAGATACAATAAACATAAATTAACTCCAAGACATAGGTAATACTAAAATGTAGCAAATAATTAGGAAGCGGTAAATTTTTAGTATTTGTTATACAATTTATTTGTAAGTTTATATCATTTAAACTTAATAATGGCTGGATTTAACAACTAATTCTTAAAGTTCCTGAAAATGTAGCAATCCATTCTTACAAACTCACAGGCCAGCTCTATGACAATACTGGAAAACCAACACCAATCAACTGTTTTCTAAAACGTTAAATCAGTTAAGTAAGAAATGCAGTAGGGACTACAATTGGCTCTAACATAGTAGCAATCTGCAAATAGTACTGAGAACTTTTATTTTTTAAGCGGTTTTGCTCCAGTACGGGAATAAACATCTGCTAAATTGTAGTAGATGCCTTCTTAGCACTGCCTTTTTTGGTCACCTGTTGAAAGTCTTGAGCTGTGAGGTGGTTTGTTCTTGTTTTGGTGTCTATAAACCAACTGAATTTGATCTGATCTGAATGTACTTCAACATTCACTCAAAGTTTCTAGATTTTATTTTATTTTTTAATTTTTTTAAGAGAGAAAGAGAGAGTGTGAGTCAGGGAGGAGGCAGAGCAGAGGAAGAGAGAGAGAATCTTAAGCAGTTTCCACGTTTAGTGTGGAGCCTGATGCAGGGCTCTATCTCAACACCCTGGGATCATGACCTGAGATGAAATCAAGAGTCCATCACTCAACTGAATGAGCCACCCAGGAGCCTCTAGATTTCATTATCTGCTTCATCATTCTGGTTTTTGTTGTTGTTGTTGTTTTTTACGATTTGAAGTCATAAGTAGATATAGCCTTCTGAAACCTCAGTTCCCTAGATCCTTTCTCTGAACTGAATGCATTTTTATGATAGAATATTTGGAAAATACAGGATTTTTTAGGAATGTAGCTATTTTCTAGTAGCTTAATGTACTATATACCTAAAACATTTAAAATGTTTTCTTAGATGTTAGGGTCTTAAATGTATCAAATATAATAAACTAAAACAATTGGATTAGATGTGACAATGATACATTTTTAAGAGAGGCATATGTAAAATGGGCAGATAAAACAACTCTATAAAATATTCAAAAAATACTAACAGATTAAAGCTTGCTACTAAGCAGTATATGCAGTGGTGGACATTTAGCATCTCATTCAGAGATAAAACCAGGAGGAAAAAAGCTATGCTTGAACCAAGAATGGAAAGATAAATCCCAAGCATATGGGAAAATTTCTCAAAGTTAAGTATGTAGCTGATGAGAAATTTGAGCTTCGGATGCCCTGGAGGGAGTAATATTTTTGCACAGGTATCAATAGCTAATGTGCAAACAATTATGTTTACTTGCAATTTTGATATAGTTTGATGAGACAGAAATAAGATAGAGAAGAGTAAGGGAAATAAAATGGATGGTACAGAAATGAAGACATGATCATCACCAGGTTCTAAGCAGCCTTTCCCAGCTACTAAGAGACATCATCATGAAACTCTTGATGAATTTCCTTTCTCCATTTTATTACCTATGATCAACAGACAAGGAATCAATGCAAAATGGGTTATGTGTGGAAAGGAGAGATTATGGCAGAAAGGGGATTTTTAAAATAAATATTTCTTGATATACTTAAAAACATTTGGGGCACCTGGTGGCTCAGTTGGTTAAGCGTCCAACTTCAGCTCAGGTCATGATCTCATAGTTTGTGGGTTCAAGCCCCACGTCAGGCTCTGTGCTGACAGCTCAGAGCCTGGAGTCTGCTTTGGATCCTGTGTCTCCCTCTCTCTATACCCTTCCCCCAAATTGCACTCTGTCTCTGTCTCTTTCTGAAAAATAAACATAAAAAAATTTTAAAAATTACTTTAAAAAAATTTTTAAGTAAGCCCTCTGCCCAACGTGGGACTTGAACTCATGACCCCAAGATCAAGAGTCACATGTTCTACCAACAGAGCCAGCCAGGCACCCTGATAAATAACGGTTTTGTATAAATCTGCATTTGCGAGAGACCCCATCATAGCAAGTATTTTGCAGTGACCTCATCTCTATGTTTCATACATGCTATAAGTTGAAAGTTGTTCATACTAATTAGAATACATATATCATAGCAATTAAAAGTGAAAAGAGTAGAACTAACTACATGCAAATCCCAGATCTATCATTTGCCAGTTGTATAAAGTTAATATTTAAACGGTTTATGCATCAGTTTCCCCATTTATATGAGAAGGATAATAGCTACTTCACAGGATTATAGTGAAATTTGAATAAATTAATGAACTGTTAACCGAATAATACATACAAACATATTGGAAAGGGCTCAAGAAATGTCAGCAGTTGTCATGATCATATTCATTATCACCAACAATATTGTTATATCATTATTATGAAATGAAGACCATAAGTTCACATATATACATGACCTAAAATGTTGAGAGGATGTCAGCTAAAAATATTCTAAAATTGAAACCTATGATGACTGTTTAGGAAAATTGTTAGGAACTATCTATCAGAATAAAGGGTTGGTGGAGTGACCCTACAAGACAGATGTGGAAGATAAAATCGTACAGCTGGGCCTAATAGCCCAAGCTCCTGACCCTGCTCCCACATCTTGACCTTGTCTGACCTGGTGGAAAAAGGATCTGGGCAAGCTGTCCCCATAGCTTTGGGGAAACTACCCCTAGATGGAGCAGTTTAATTGAAAATTCCAAAACTTCCTAAAATTCCATCATGGGAGCACGTCATCCTCACCAAAAAGCCTCGAGCTGTTTTTTGCCACCCAAGGAATATTTATTCCATCACGTTCAAGAAATTAAGTTTAAACTATTCTTTTTTTTCCCCATTCCTCCAAGGAGAAGCAATGTAGCTATTTAAAGACATATATATGTAAGCTTTAAAAATCTATATGGGACTAGACTAGAACAGAGGGAGAAAAGTTTGATAGACTTGATTGAAAAACTGAAATTCTATTCACCTCCTAAATGGTGTGGGGTTTTTGTGTGTATGTGTGTGTGTGATGTGTGGGGTGTGTTTCTATATACGTGCTTGAGTGGTGTGCATATACACCCATACATGTGAGTAAGCAGATGTCAGTGGGCAGATGCCTGCATCCGGGTCTCCCGAGAGTAACAGGCAGCAAACGCCCATGTTGCATTTCAGTACACACGAGCCAGTTCCTAGAGGTTTGGAGAAGAGAGCAGGAAACCAGGACCTTATTGAAGCTCTCAAACAAATTTTGCTCAAGGGATGGACCTGAACCAAAATAAAGGCCTAAAGAGAATGACCACCTTCAAACTTAAGAATAATCCTGAAAAGTGATTTGAAGCATTTTGGGGAAAAAAGCTATTAGATAAGATAAATAGAAGAAAATTGTCCTTTCAAATTCAGGGAAGCATACCTAGATAGGAAAACACAAACGATCTGGCCAGCAGTGCCACTTCTATCTGGGTCATAATTGACCTAATACCTGGACAAAAAAGGAGAAAGCATTTTAAGCCCATTTTAGTTAAAAGTGGTTCCTTGAATATCTTACTACTAAAACTGCCACCTGCTTTGAAACTTGAGTTTTATGACTTTACTTATAGATTATTCCTTTACCAATTGGGGGTCTGAAGCCTTGGAGGTCTGGTACCTAGCTCTGCTGATGATAGTAATCAAAGAAACCAAAATACATTGCTTACTATCAGATTATAAGTCACATATTTAAATTATGTTTTCCCTATTCTTCCCAAAATAGCTCCTACAATTTTATATATATA
>NC_043704.1:114025192-114052481 GCF_006229205.1 Suricata suricatta
TATATATATATATACACACACACACACACATATATATATCATATACTTTAAAATAAAGAGACATAGGGGCACCTGAGTGGCTCAGTTGGTTAACTGTCTGTCTTTGGTTCGGGTCATGATCTCATGGTTCATGGGTTCGAGTCCCACTTTGGGCTCTGTGCTGACAGCTCAGAACCTGGAGCCTGCTTAGAATTCTGTGTCTCCCTCTCTCTCTCTGCCCCTCCCCTGCTCATGCTCTGTCTCTCTCAGTCTCTCAAAAAATAAACAATAAAAAAATAAAAAATAGAATAGAGAGATCTATTGTATAACTACAGAAAAAATTCATAGGAAGAAAAGGAAAACCTGTAAACTGAAAATGAACCTGAGGCAATTTTTAAACACGATCTATATAGTTTATTAGTATTTAATGAATACCAGCAATCTATTCTGGTTTTTTAAAATCAACTTCAGCAAAATCCTAGCCAGTTGCAATTTAAGAACAACTAAATATTTTTATTTGTGCCTTCATTCCCCATAAGGAGAGTGAAAATTATCATGCCACCCAATCAATAAAAATACTCAGTTTGAGGGGCACCTGGGTGGCTTAGTCGATTAAGCGTCCAACTTCAGCTCAGGTCATGATCTCATGGTTTGTGGGTTCGAGCACCGCATCGGGCTCTGTGCTGACAGCTAGCTCAGAGCCTAGGGCCTGCTTCAGATTCTGTGCTCCCTCTCTCTCTGCCCATCCCCCACTTGTGTTCTGTCTCTGTCTTTCAAAAATAAATAAATATAAAAAAAATTTTTTTAAATACTCAGTTCAAAATACTTACAATAAAATTGTGGTTTGCAAGTTCCTTGAAGTCTCATTTTATACATTTGTGTTTGACAGTACAGTAGATGCTCAAAGAGTACTTCAGAAATTTCCTCAAAATTATATAAACAGCCCACTTTATTCATTTCTTTTTTGCGTTCACTCATCAAGTGCTGCATCAGGTTCTATGCTAACTTCTGCACTACTATACTAAACAGTCTAATACATAATCTAATAAAACTATATTAAGGTAATGATTATAAATAATTTATTGTTTTATTGTTGAAATTCAAAATGTAAAATTAAAACTAAATAATTTTAAGGGTCCCTGGGTGGCTCAGCTGGTTAAGCATCTGACTCTTGATTTCAGCTCAGGCCATGATCAAACGGTCTGTGGGTTCAGGTCCCACATCAGTCTCCGTGCCTGTGGTGCGGAACCTGCTTGGGATTCTCTCTCCCTCCCTCCCTCTCTCTTTACCCACTCTCTCTCTCTCACACAAAATAAATAAATTTTTAAAAAGTTAAATAATTTTATGAGATATTGATACTGTTGCCTGCAAAAACACGGTCTGTCTTAGCTCTGCCGCATTTGCTGCCCACTGTGTGCACGTCTGCACTAAGTTCTCTTTGGCGCAGGTAGACTAAACTGATTTTTCCACACACCCTTTTCTAGTTTCTCCTATAACCAAAGGCATATAATTCAAGGTGTCTGTCAGGAATTAAGGTGGCCATTGGTTCCAGAAGTAGACAGAGTCACTAGACTCTGCCCTTTCCCACAACTCAAGTGCCATATTGTGTCACTAACTGGAAATTACACAGATCAATAGATGATAGATAGATACATAGATAGACAGACATAAGCTTTTATAGCTAAAAGCTTAGCTTCTGAAAAAGAAGGTCTGCTTTTTAAGGAACCAGACGGCATAGTGTTCTTCAATGTCATAACACCGGGAGCCCAGAAAGGGAAAAAGAACAGTGGGAGTAAAGCACATTGGACATGCCAATAAATGAATGATAAATTATTAAAGCATGATTGGAAATATTGCCATTTTTCATAGCTGTCACTTTAAGTATAAAAGCATCAGCACATTAAACTAGTTACTGCTTTTTCATAATTGAGACTTTAGCTTCTAGCTGTGCCCTGCAGCTTTTCATTAATCACTAGGACTGAAGTTCAAGCTCAGTGACAGCTTAGAAGGCATTAAATGGGCAAAGTATTTTCCAGGTACAGTTAGGAAAGGCCTTTTAGTCCTATAATCCATAGCTAATTGTTTTTCAAAGTCTCTAAACACAGTCTACTCCTGGCGTTTCCTAGTGACAGAATTAGCTGCAAACTGGTTTTCTTTTTATCTTCCCAGGCTTTCTCTCACTGAAATCTATGGAGAGGCCTATTGTTAGCTGCATAAAACAGGTGCAGAATGGCTGTGATATGTAAAACTGTAACTGATACTTAACCGAGGAAACATTTATTAGATTGCCTCTGAAACAATACTTCCTGAATACTTATTCTAATCATACCATTTAATTTGTCATAAAAGAAACAAGATGGCATGAAACTTTGCACACAGGCCGAGTTCACTTTTCTAATGGATAAAAAAAATACCCCACTGGATCTTTTAACAAACGCAACTGAATCTTCACCCAACTTGAAGAGGGAATGCGGCTTCCCACATTTACACTTGAACTCCAAGATTCCCAGCAAAAGCCCCTCTGTTGCTTTGGTTTGCCAGGTGTTTTTTTTTTTTTCCCCTTTACTGCAAAGTGTTGTACATCAGGTTTTAATGGATGTGCCAAAACATTCTTTCTTTTGTATAACAAATTATCAAGAGCATTGAGGTTCATTAATTATGTCATCTAATTGGATTGAGGCAGGTGCAAAATACCTCAGATGAAGTGGTCACTGGCAGGAAGGCCCAAGTGCAAGTTTTTCTATTAGAAACCAGCATGTCTCCAGACTCCTGGAATTACTTTGTACTTATTGATTAATGGCCATAATTTATTACAGTGCAGAAGATCTTGCATTGAGTTAAATGTGTGATTAATCAATTTTCCATCAAATTATGAACAGCAGACCAGTTGCCAGAAAGAAAATACCAAGTGCATTTTCCCATGGTGTAAATATATCAGGACTTCAGCTAATAACTGTCTATCACTTGCTTAATATTCCCTGTCATGCTGATAAATGTCATCTCCACAAATGGGCCACAGGTAGTAATGATGGAAAGACCACCAAACATGTTTTATAGCTGCCCCTCTTATATAATGAAATACTCTTTGAATCCATCTCAAAACAATTTATTAATGCAAAATTCATTTCTGCCTTCAGCTTGAAATACATCATTGTTAAGTCAACAATATTATATTTAACTGATAACTGATATTGAAGCAAGAAAACCTTAGGCGAAAGAGAGATGAATTTTGGACTCTCTGTGCACAGGAGCTCATTTTTATTTCCCATCAAAAATTCAGACATGTGACTAATTGTTGTCAATTCTAATCTGCTTTTAAAGCAGAGCACATGTGTGCAGTGGGGCCACCAAAGAGACCTGCTGATTGAAGAGAAAGCATTTTGTTCCAAAGGTTAATTTCTCTGGCTAAATAACAGGTCCTGTGAGGGTTCACCACGGTGATTGTCTCCTTTGGGCAGGGGTGCTTTATCTTACAACTAAATTAGGTGGATGCTACCTCTGAAAAAGTACAACACGCACATCGAAGGAGTGAGATAAAATAGCAGTACCTGCGCCCATCAAATTTGGGGGAAATGAGCTTGGAATAAAACCTATACAAATAAAAACTGATAAGATATATGTAAAGATTTAACTGAGATAAGTAAATTACAGCGATAAGCCACTGAGCCATCCCAAGCCAGAAATAGTAGAGTGATGCACATAACAACTGTCAAGGAAGCTGAACTGATACTTGGGCACCAAACAAGGAGAGACTATTGAATAGTGAAAACTAACCAAGGACTGAAGGGGGAGGGGGAGGGAGGTGGTAATGGAGGAGGGCACTTGTGGGGAAGAGCACTGGGTGTTACATGAAAACCAATCTGACAATAAACTATTAAAAAATAAAATAAAATATTTTTTAAAAATACTAGAGCAGGAGAATCCATATCATCATTCTTCCTCTTACTGGAGCAAGTAGATAAATGAGCCCAGGGTTGTGAGGCTTGCTGTGTGGCTCCAGGTTGGTGAGACACCACCTCTCTCTTGGCGATTTTCGGGTGGAGCTTTTACATTAGAACATGCACTCTTTGTGTCCTAGGACATGAACACTTGGCCAGACCCCCTAGGAGAAGTTCACTCAGTGGCACACCGAGAAGTTTTAGGCACTCTGTCTCGAAGTTGGATTCTACTATACGTTATTGGACATTAGAATGTCTTTGTCTTAAGCCCTTCCCTAAATACAGTGCCACTTGCCCTGTCTCCAGACAACTTGGTTGTATCACAGTAGTAGTCAGACACCTGATGTCGGCTTTGCAAACTCCTCTCCCCATTGTCACAGACTCTCTACCTGAGTAGATTACGATGTCCCCAAACCCATTCTTCTCCAAAAGTAGTCACATCCTCTTATTAAATTTAGACTCCCTAGTTTCTAGACTACATGTGCAAGTAGAATAAGAGTTAGAAGGTATATCGAAAAGCTCTTTCTAGCCCCGTTCCCATTTACTGTATGATTTGGCACACATCATCTTGGAAATAGTTCTCCAGCCCTCCTTTTAATGCCATGCAAGGGATTTATTTTCGCTGGCTCTTTATTTCCAATTTCCCCCTCCTGTGTTGTATAGAATCTTTAAGTATGTCTGTGTTAGATGTTTCATGCTATGTGTTAAAATTCTGTAATTCCTGAGCTCAAGCCTCAATCGTTTTAACACCTATTAAATCTCTCCAGCTAGAAGGGATCAAGCTTCTCCTTGGAATAAAGGGGGATTCGGGCTTCCCACGTGCCTGGCAAAAGTGTCTATTAACACAGATCTTTTCTTAGTCTCGTGGAATGTTTAAGTTGAATCTTATTCTGACACCTATCTTAATATTTTTCTTTGGTCACACTATACTCAAACATGCCACAGAAGAGGAAGTTTTTCATTCGGAGAGGTGAAATGGCATAAAGAAACGCATGACTGTAGTAAAGGTATCAGAACCTCTGTGCATTGCTGGTGGGAATGTCAAATGGTGCAACCACTGTGGAAAATTACATGGGGTTTTCAAAAAAAAATGGAACAGAGAATTAACATATGATCCAGAAATTCCACTTCTGGGCGTAGGCCCAAAAGAATTGGAAGCAGAGACTCAGAAATTTGAATACGCATGTCCATGGCAGCATGCTTCACAATAGCCAAAAAGTGAAAACAATCCACGTGCCCACTGACAGATGAATAGGTAAACAAAATGTGCTTCCCACATACGGTGGACTATTACTCAGCCTTAAAAGGGAAGGAAATTCTGATGCCTGCTACAATGTGATTGGATCTTGAAAACATGTGAGATAAGTGAAATATGCTAGCCACAAAAGGATAAAAATGGTATGATTCTACTTATAGAATCTCTACTTACAGAGAATTTCCTAGAGAGTTCCTCGAGAGATCAAATTCAAGCTACAGAAAGTGACTGGTGACTGCCAGGAGTGAGGAGAGGAGAAAATGGGGAGTTACTGTTTAACAGGTACAGAGCTTCAGTTTTGCAAAATGAACACGGTTCTGGTGATGACGGTTGCACAGCAATGTGGATGTACCTAATGCCACAGACAGGCACACTTGAAATGGCTAAAAGAGTAAATTTCATGATATATAAAATTTAGCATAATTTAAAAAAAGAAAAAGGAAAAGAACACATGACTGTAATAAAGATAGGAGCAAGTAGGAAAAAGGAGAACAGATCAGAGGTGGCCTTGCTGCTTTGGGATTGAACCCTCCCACAAATATGGTACAGACCCTAGAAAGGTATGGCTGGTCCCTTTTTCAATGGGGCAAAATACAACTGATCAATATGGAGAGAGAGTTGGAAAGTTTTTTTCTGTTACATATCATTGTCAAGTACAATTTTGCCACTTAACACAGCCAAAAGGTACAAGAGTGACTCTGATTTGCAGGAACCAAGGGGCAAGCAGTGTGTAAACCTGGAATATTTAATTCCTGTGTCCCATGATTCTTCACTGGCTTCAGGTTTGGAATCCAGTTCACAGGTTTGAATATATGGCTACTGCTGTCATAGCAATGGAAAGAATGATACCCCAGAAGGGTGACCGTTACTTGTGTTATGGACTGACTGTCTATATCCTCCCAAGATTAATATGGTGAAAACCTACCTCATAATGTGATGGTATTAGGTATTAGGGCATTTGGAAGGTAATTAGAATTACATGAGTTCATGAAGGTAGAGCCCTCATGAATAGGATTAGTCAAGCCCTCATGATTGGGAATCCGTAAGAAAGTCACAAGAAAGCTTGTTGCCCAGCGCCCACCCCCAGGCCTCTCTGCCATAGGAGGACACAGTAAGAAGGAAGCATCCTAGGAGCTCCTGTAGCTCAGTGGGTTAAGCATCCTACTCTTGATGTCCGGTCAGGTCATGATCTCAAAGTCTGTGAGTTTGAGCCCTGCATTGTACCTATGCTGACAGTGTGGAACCTGCTTGGGATTCTGTCTCCCTCCCTCTCTCTTTAACCCATCCCTGCTTTCTCTCATGCTCTCTCTCAAAGAAATAAACTTTAAAAAAGAAGGTGGCAGCCTATGAAGCAGAAGCAGCTTCCACCACACACTGAATGTGTTGGCACTTTGATCTAGGACTTTCCATTCTCCAGGACTGAGAAACATGTTTTGCTCATAAGCAACCCAGTCTATAATATTTTGTTATACCAGCCTGAATGGAGTAACACAACCTGCCTCCAGATGACTGTGGCAGTGTTGGAACAAATGTTAAGGGTTATCAGCAGATCGTCCAATTTTTCAATGAAAACAAAAAACACAGACATTTAGAAGAAAACCTCCAGTGTTTAAATATTGAAAAATAATATCCCCCCAAATCCTTAGAAATATGCATGTTTTAGCCTGGTGACCTTTGAATCATCAGTGTTGCTTTAATGGATCAGGACAAATCCTGCCACTCTATTCTTTTTTCATTTTTCTTAAATGTTTATTTATTTTTGAGAGAGAGAGAGTGAGCACATGCACACGTAGGGGAGGGGAGAGAGAGGGGAACAGAGTATCCAAAGTGGGTCTCTCATGTTGACAGCACGGAGACTGATGTGGGGCTCAAAGTCACCAACTACATGATCATGACCTGAGCAGAAGTCAGACACTTAACCCACTGAGCCGCCCCGGTGCCCCTGTATTGTTTTTCTAAACTGCACTCGTTAGAAGCTGTCTCTCCCATCCTTCAACTCACAGGTCCATACACTTAATAGACATCCTCTTTCTTTAATGTTCCTCTGTGTGTGTGTATGTGTGTGTGTGTGTGTACTTTTGACTACTATAATCAAAGCTCCTTAAGTTATTCCTTGATTATTCATCCTCAAATGAATTATCTCTAAATAAATACTTGCTAAAAGTGTGAATGCATGAATCAATGAATATAAACTGAGCGGGTGATGACCTCACATATCAGCCTGCATTATACTAAAATATATTTCCAAAGTCCTAATTAGTTTGCAGTATTTTCTTTTTCAGTGTGTACGTGTATTTACAGGCAAAATTTGCATCATTTTTTATCTTTGTAGCTCACTCTTCCATGTACAAAGTGCTAAGGTACAATGATGAATTATTTCACTCCTATTTAACTGTCCATTAAGTGCCTCAAATTCTACAGACTAACAATCCTCATACAAATCCTGTGGTGCAGGTGCTATTACTGCCCCGATTTTCAAATGAAAATACTGAGAGGAGAGTTCGCACAGAGTAGGTGCCAGCACCAGCATTGGATCCGGGGCAGCCGCACACCGCGCTGTCTCCACTAAAAAATTCCTGGAAGGAAATCGGACGGGCACTGCCTCTGGGCCTGGAAAGGAAGGCAGAGGAAAGAGGATAAAGACTTCAGTGGCTGTTATTCTTTTCAGCTGTTTCAACCCTTGAAAATGTTGTTTTTGCTTTCGGCTTTTGTTTTCATGTTTTATTTCTTCCATTCTTTTATAATAAAAGAGACGCAATTGCATGTGTCAAATCATGCTTGAATTGAAGCCATGCATCGTTCACCAACACAAGACTTGGGCCAAAAATCAAGGGAAATTTTCTGTGAGAATCAACTGGCTATCCAAGGCATTTACGATAGAATGTTATGTATTTTATTATTTATAAATTGTACATAAATCCTTTATATCAGTAAAATCTCCAGTAAACTGAATTATATAGCATACCTTTTGTCTCAAAGAACTAGTCGTTAAGCGTTTACTGAACTATATTAGGGAAACTGCAGGCATGTTTGAGATCGAGGTAAGGAGAAGTTGACCGGGAGATACATTTACTTTGGCTTAGTGGGATATATTTATGAGGTTTGCAGTCACTCCACGTATAGCTAAGTTATTGTTAGCCATACACATTTAGGAACGGCTTCTATAAATATTTCAACTGCTCACTGTGCTGACTTGCTCAGTACAATGACATAAAAGTGCAGGGGCCGGAGATTGTATTGTGATCTGAACATTCCCTGGGGTGCCCAGTAAAGGAAGTACGTGGGTTGTGGTCAAGAAACAAGAGCCAGAAGTTAGTTGGTGGAAAATTCTCCCAATTATCAGCCATGAAAATTATTAGCAGAGAATTAGGATAGTCTTGATACCTAGTAAAATCTAAAATTCTCCCGTCAGGAACATACATAAAATGTAAAGGTTTATAATTATAAACATACCATACTTTTTAAAAAAGTTACTTTATTTAGAAAAGCAATGGTTTAAAGCAGGGGGGAAACTGTAAAGAAAGATCTCTGCAGCGTGCTTTTTTTCTTTCTAGATGGAAATGGCATATTTTATAAAGCTAGAATACAACATTTTAACTGCGGTTTGGAAATGATTGAGAATATTTCAGTAAAACAACTGAAAATTTATAATGATCTGATTTGGGTGAATATGAAGGTTATATTCTTTTGCCTTCTTTAAATTTATTGAATAAAACTCTGAGGGAAGTCAGATAAAAATAAAGAAAATTATGCAAGGTAATAAACAAAGCAGGGAAATCAATATTAATTGGTTGCTAATTTTAATAAAAAGCTTTTATCACATCATAGCAAAAGCAGTAGTTCATTCCTAAGAGATACAAGTGAGATACATTTCAACTGTAATGAAAATGATTATCACTGAAAGAAATTGTTACACTGATAGATAGTGATGAGGAAAGTGATAAAGTGGGTGATAGTGTCTTGGAAAAGACACTGATCTAAAACTCAATAGATGTGAGTTCTAGCCCCGGCCTACCCATAACGAGTGGCGACCCTGGGCAATGTGTGGTTCCTGACAGCTAAAAAAAGGCCTGCAGTTGGGCCAAGAGTCAATTATCTGACTGAATCTCAAGGTCTCTCTCATTCTCTTTCTCAATTCTGATATTTGTCATGAAGAATAATCATCTTACATCTAGATGGTATATAATTTCTCAATGTTGAGTAGCTCTTCAAATATGAAGATCATTCATTTTATATGGAACAGAGATCTTGCCCTTCAGAAATGTTTCTTTCCCCAGTCCTATACCCACACCACCTCCCCTCCGAAAATACTTTCTAATGTCTCATTACGGCACTGCCAAGGGCATCCATTTGTGCTCTGCCTACTGAACTCTGCCTCGGTAATGTAAAGTGTTCAAGCTGAGCTAGCAAGTTGGAAATTCAGCATTCATTCCCCAGACTGTGGTGACCGTGGTTAAGCATTAGAGAAATATTATTTCATATTTATGCATTTTGAGACACCAATGAAGAAGGACTGTTTGGATGTGTTCTACCCTAGAAGGTACTGAGGCCAAAAGCTTTTACACATTTTATCCATGACTTAGACGATGATATAGGAATCCTGTTTATTCACTTTGAGGGTGAAATCTTGGAAGAAGGTCCTGCTTATCCTTTGGAATATTTGAATAAAAGTCAAGAAAACTTAAGTAATTTGGAAAAGTGATCAGGAAAAGGTTGAGTAATCTCAAGAGACATATATTAGTGGCACAATTTTAAAGTAAATTACATTTTCGGATGTTAAATAAAAGGGTATTGTGTATAATGTGAAACACTGGGATCCGGGAGCGAATCATCGAGAAAGAATTCTTGAGACAGTTTCAGTGCAAAAAGGGTGTTTTTTTTTAAAGCACAGGGGCAGGACCCACGGGCAGAAAGAGCTGCACTGGGGTTGTGAGGAGTGACTGACTATATACTTTCAAGTTGGGAGGGGGTTAAGGATAGCGTAAGTCTCTAAGGAATTTGGAAGCAAGGTTTCCAGGAGGGGCTAGCTGTTGTTAGGGAAAGATCATTTACTACTGTCTGATAAAACCTTAGTCATGAGACCCTTCGGATGTATATCAGTGAGCCATATGCTTGGAAGATGATTGCTAACATATATCCTGGGGGTGGGTAGAGATTATCGAAGTTTCCAAAGGGATTTTTATAGGTTAAAGAAGATTTACAGCTTCCTGGAGGTCAGGCGAATGACAAGCTAAGGTTGCCTTTTGCCTCTAGCCAAGTATTACCATCCAGGCAGCCAAGTCCCTAGAAGAAGGTTATTCTGCTAGTCCCAAGTACTTGTCAATGTACAAGTTATGAATAAGTTTAATAATTTTTTAAATATTTCTTTCGCCTTTGTTCTCCACATCAGTGTATAGTTTTAAGGGTCTAGTTGTCAGACTGGAGCTGCAAATAGAAGGATAAAAGACAGTGATATTTCACCCTAGCTTATTTTTGTCACCCAAAAGTCATTTGAATCTGGCTGAATGTGTACCTATACAAAGTTTTAAATTCAACCACAAATTTATCCTTGAAATTAACAAAATTAATATGAAACAGTAAGAAGCAACAACATTGCCTGTAGGAATTACTTTTTCAAACTTCTCTCCATTTTGGATATCACTGTTCCCATGGTATGTATTTGGTTATTGGATGCACAATTAAGAGAAAAAATATAACTTGGAGATGGTGCAGAAGAAAGCAGTGACACTGGTCAAAATTAGGTAACTATAGAAAGAAATCCTACGAGGAATTAAAAGTGTTCAAAGTGAAAAATACAAAGCTTGAAGAATAACATAGTAAGGATTTTGATGTGTGTACAATATATCTGAGATTCTTTTTGTTGAAACTATGAGTAGGAAAAACAAATCATCTTAGAAATGGAATTTGGGCCTAAAGAAGCTATTCATAACCAACCACTTATACTCAAGGCTGCTAGTTCAGGAAGCAGTCAGTCATACCAAGTAGAGAGTCTACCTGCCCTGGTCTAAAAATAGCAGCCCCTACATCCCCTTCAGCTCTAAAGCTGCCTTAGGCTCTTCTATCTCCCGGTGTCTCCTTTTAAATGCAAATGATTTGGGAAGGGTTGCCCTTAATTCACTAATTTTATCAAGCCATTAACTCCTTAGCAACTGGAAACCCAACTGAAAGAGAAAAAGAAATTGGCTGAGGGTTTTGGTGGATGGGCAAGCTTCCCTAAGAGGAAGAGGTGAAGGAGGGAAAGAGGAGTTTGTCATAAAGGAGGGATGTAACCAAACTGTGCCTCATATCAGTCCATTTTTGGTATGCGTGTCAAAGGTTACAACCCCTGACCTAGCATAACTCTTGAGCTTGGTATGAAATGATGACAGAAAATTTAAAGAACTCCCTTTAAATTTGTCACGGACACAGATTCCATACACTAGGTGAGGCGCTTTTATCTGTGGTGCTTCAGGGTGGGTAGAAAGATAGAAAAGTTTTAAATGGCTTGAAAATAGTAAGACTTCTTTAACTAAAATTAGTTTCTGGCAAAGGCTCTCGGACACATTGGCCTACATTTTCCAGAACTATTGTTCTTATGCTTTTGCCCAAGTGTGTTTGAGTAGTTTCCAAAGTCAGGAGCTCACCATAAAGGGGAATCAGAAACACTTTGAGTCAATGAAGAAGAAAATGAAATCCAAATGACTAAAATTCTGCTGCAGAAATGTCACTAATTGTTACTTCTGGAATGTGACTCCTCTGTAAGCCTAGGTGGAAAAGTTAGGTTTGCGTCCTTGACATACACCGTTAAAAACTGTCTTCTAGCCAAGAAGAAAGAGTTGGCTTACACCCACGCCAGTGGTGCCATCATTACTCAAGGGAGATGTGGAACACTTTGCTCTAGATGTACGTCGCTTTTCTTGTTTGACAACCATTAACATTCTATTTCCATTCTCCAGCATGGTTATGTACTGTAAACTCTTTAGTGTTAAGAAACCAAACTATGTCCAATTGAAAAAAATAGAAAATGGGCAGGCAAAGCTCACACAGCCCTATGATACACATATTCATCAAAATCTTTTGAAAGAATCATCAAAACTTGTAGAGTACAAGTTCGTACTGTCCTGGGATGACTGAATATTACATGCTGTGCATTCGAGTGAAAAATTACTGAAGCACACACACTCGAGCGGCGCAGGTATCAGACCAACGCCACTCGGAAGAGCTACATTTACACAAACCAAACACATGCTCTGGCTGAGGAGACAAGGATATGATAATGCAGCAAAACATGTGTTTAAAACCTTGCTTTGACCAAAACAAAGGTTAGGAGCTCTATCTTTATTGTGGCCTTCCAGTTAGCCTTTACAAAATGGCAGTCTTTTCTCATCCTTTCTACAAAGTATATATGGAAACTCCATTGCCACTATTTGATATAACTTCTCAGCTGGCCCTTCCAAGAACAGTTTAGTTTTTGTATTTGCCTTTACGTTCAAGCCTGTAAAACATTCTCTTTTTTTAAATGTTTGTTTCTTTTGAAGGAGTGCGAGTGGAGGAGGGCTAGAGAAAGGGGACAGAGGATCCAAAGCAAGTTTTGTGCCAACAGGTTGACAGCAGCAAGCCCGATGTGGGCGCTCGAACCCAAGAACTGTAAGATCATGAGGTGCGTGAGCCAAAGGTGGACGCTCCACCTACTGAGCCACGCAGGTGCCTCTAGCCTGTAAAACCTGCTGAAGTGAGAAAGTGGGGAGGGGGAAAGATGGTTTAGGGGAAGAAAGCAGGATTTAAGATCTGTGGAAAAACAGGATGTTTTCTTTCTGTTAATAAAATATACTGTTTCTTTCTCTTTGTCTTTTTCTCTTTCTTCCTTTCTTTCTATTTACTTTTTATTTTTATGAAGGTAGAGATTTGGATCTGCCTTTCTCACGGCTGTATTCACAATATGTAGAACAATGCCCCTCAGGCCTTAGGTGTTTAGAGACTACGTATTGAATGAATAAATGGTGTTATTCTCTGTAAATAACATTCAACGAATATTTTTCTAAGTATTGCTTCTTGATTGTATAAAATCGATTGATAATATTGACTGAAAAAGAGTTTTCGTTTTTTTTTCCCCCACCCAGGAAGGAATCCTTCTGAAAGAGCACAAATTCCAGAGGAACCCATGAGAAGACGTGAGAGACAAAAGTAATACCCTCTCTGCATCACACCCCCCACAGCCGGATACACGGACACCAGCCCAGAAATCAATTGTGTAATAATTGTTCAGTCTTCAAATTGTTCAGCTCTCCAAAACATGATTAAGCATCTATCATGTGTATGAAACTGTGCTGTGAGCCATATACAAAGATGAATAAGGCATGGACTTTATATTCAGGTTAAAGTCTATAAAGGAGGAGGGTGCATAAACAAATAGTTTCAATGCAGTGTACAAAGCGCAATAGTAGAAGTAGTTTACCTGTTTGGAGGAGCTGACAGGCAGGGCAGATTTCTTACAGGATATTGTGACAGATATTACAGAAGATATTTTGACTGAGTATTACATAGAAGCTTGCTAAACAGACAAGAGCAGAAACGTCATCCCAGAGAGGGCAGCCTGAGCAGTAATATGAAGTCAGAAGTTTCTTAATGCATTTGGGAAATCACAAGTTGACTCTTTGAGGGGAGGCACAATGGTAGTCAAGTTTGGAGAGATAACAGATATGAATTCCAAAGCTGATGGAAAGCAATGAGAAAGGTATAATAAATAAAGGTGTTATATGATCATATTTGCATTTAAGAAAGAGCACCCTAATTCTTGTGGAGAATGGGTTTAAATGGAGTGTGACTAAGCAAAGGAACGTTGAACTAGGAACAAATTCAGGGCCTCAAGAGCAGGGAGACCATAACTCAGGTATCCATGAATACCTTGATGTACATTACATTTCAGGAGAAATTTCTGAGCTAAAACTGCAGATTAATAAGCAATCATTAAAGTCCATGGTAATTGACAAAGTTATGATGGAAAAAAAAAGCTAGAGAGCCAAGAGAAACAGAAAGAATAAAAAGAGAGGAAAAGAACTCTGGGGAGGAAATAGAAAAGCAATGGGCATGGAAATGGATATGAGAAAAATCAGACATAAATTACTGTATTGTAAATAACCCACCTCCCTCGTTTCTTTCTACAGTTGGAAATGTTCAGAAAGCAAGTTTATGTTTCAGGTAGATATTTTATTGTTCAAAATAGAGTGAAAAAAAGAAAATAAATTTTCTTGGAGAGCATGGAATATTCTTACCACTAAATCTGGCTACATGTTGACTCTTGATTTTATCTATAAACAAAGCAACTTTAAAAATATCACTTGACATTTGTATAGTGTCTTATTGTATATAAATTTTTTTCAAATGTACCCAGCTTATAATCAATTCTTAAAATAAGCCTATTTTCAAAAGAAGGAAATGAAGGCTCAAAACCCAAGTCAGTGGTCTAAGGAAAGTTCCCTGGTCTTCTGCATCCCATGTGGCTTCCACTAATATTATACTCAGAGTCCTTGGGTAAATTTCTTTCATTTATACAAGACAACTTGGCCTTCTCTGAAAACCTAAGATGATTTGCATGTTGGCAACTCCACAGGTTGCCTAAATTGCCTCTCTAGGGTTTAGTCCTTTGGCACAGACAAGGGCTTTTCAGTTGCAAAGACACTTTAACAATAACACAATATGTCACAAGGCTTAAGGGAATATGTTGAAGACTCACCGTGATATTACAATGACTCTTTAAAATTTCACCTCACAACTGTCAGAATGCCTAAAATGAAGACAGGAAACAACAGGTGTTGGTGAAGATGAGAAGAAAGGGAAACACTTTTGCACTGTTGGTAGGAATGCAAACTGGTGCAGCCACTCTGGAAAACTATATGAAGGTTCCTCAGAAACCTAAATATGGAACTATTCTATGATCTAACAATTGAACTACCAGGTATTTACCCAAAGGACACAAAAATACTGATTTGAAGGGATACATGTACCCCAATGTTTATAGCAGCATTATCAACAATACCCAAACTATAGAAAGAGCCTAAATGTCCACTGACTGATGAATGGATAAAGTTGTTGTGATATATATACAACAGAATATTACTCAACCATCAAAAAGAATGAAATCTTGCCATTTGCAATGACATGGATGGAGTTAGATAGTATTATGCAAAGCAAAATAAGTCAATCAGAGAGACAAAAGCACTTGATTTCATTCATGTGGAATTTAAGAAACCTAACAGATGCAATGGGAGGGTAGAGACTCTTAACGATGGAGAACAAACTGATGGTTACCAGAGGGGAGGTAGGCAAAGAGATGGGCTAACTGGGTGATGGGTACTAAGGAGGGCACTTGTGATGAGCACTGGGTGTTATCTGTGATGAATCATTAATTCTACACCTGAAACTAATATTACACTGTATGTTGACTAACAGCAATTTAAATAAAAACTTGAAACTACAAAAAATTAATTAAACAAAATTTCAAAGAACTCAACAGAAGTTTCAGCATAACCCAATGACTTAATTAACTGAAGCAAAATGGCCATACTTAACTAGGTGTGATCATGAAAACTCATGAAAATTTATGGCCAATTAGCTTGCAAGGTATGGGGATGTAAATGAAGAGAAAATTTTTGTTTCTGCTGGAGACCAACAGCTCATTATTTCTGGTGCTCTCTGTCATGTTCAAATTTCAAAGTAGTACACTTCTCAGACTGGCCAAAGCTATAATCTTAGTCCTCAGGCTAGTCTTGGATTTTTAAATAACTGATCCCATGACAGACTCCGCAGATTCTGAGTTCACTCACCCCTTTGGAAAGTCTGCCTGCCAGACTCCAGGACACCCTGCTGTGTGACTCAACTCCTTTCTGACCATGGATAACCTCTGATTTCACCGTGACTACTATCATCTTGAAACTGACAGCTCTTCACTAAGCAACACGAGATCAGCTCGGCCAGCTGAGGACCTTGGACTGAGCCCTGCATTCTGGAGAGGATGATGAGAAAAGGCAACCAAACGAGGCCACTGCTACAAGAGCACTTGTGAACCACTTTATGCAGAGCACGTGCGTGCCTCAGTTGGTTAAATGTTCGACTTTGTCTCAGGCCATGATCTCACGGTTCCTGAGTTTGAGCCCCACCTCAGGTTCTGTTGACAACTCAGAGCCTGGAGCCTGCTTTGGATTCTGTGTCTCCCTCTCTCTGTGCCCCTCCCCCACTCGTGTGCATGTTCTTGTTCCCTTTCTCTCAAAAATAAATAAACACTTAAAAAATCTTAAAAATAAAATCTTTTTGCTTCTATACAGTTGTTTTTAAAACAATTTAAATTTCTATTTTTAATGTAACCTAGACTTTGCTCTTAGAGACTATTTTATCAAATATAAAAATCCTATTGACATAATGGTAAAATGAAGTCGGAATATATAGTTATCCAGAGATGGAATCTGAGATTTGAAAGAAAACACTTTTTATACCAATTGTTAGCATTTCCTCTTAAAATTAACATTTAAGTCATCAAATTCCAGGATGCATGTAAACTGTGCGTGTGTGTATGTGTACGTGTGTGTGTATGTTTGGTATAAAATAACAGAGCAGATTCATTTAATAAAGTCAATTTAGAGACTGTGTGTGTCTTACCAATATCTTCAAAGACATCTTTTTAAAAAAGGGTTAGAAGAAACCCCATTGTTTCAAGGAGAAATTGTCTCTTAAACCCTGATAAGTATAAATTATTATTCACAGTACTGTCTAAACAGAGAGAAATTCCTTGACTCAATGGTATGGCTTCTTAAAAAGTTTCAGTTAGAAAGTATTATGCACTATTACACAGGGAACATTTGAGCCAAATCTTCAAATACACAGTCATTTAGTAGATTTTATTGGAAGAATCTTTCACTATTATTTTAAGATCTTTCTATAATTATACACGGAGAATTTGTATTCAGCCAGAAAAATTTTACATTCTCCCTAATCCACCACTTTAATAGAAATATTTCTCCTAGTGATTATTTCTTCCCATTGTTTCTATCTGTATTACATTTTTCCAAAGCTTAAAATTACAGTAGAGAACCCCACACCTGAAACAAATGTAACACTGTGTGTTAACTATACTGGAATGCAAATTTTAAAAAATTATAGTGGAGGATGAAATAAAAATCACTGTCAATTTCTAACAATCAAAAAATGACCTTATACTTTTTAGACTAATTTTCCTAGGCTCTGTATTAATTACAGTATACATTTATGTTAATAGTTATAGACAGAATGCCTGCTAGAGTCCACAGCAGGACAAGGTAATTAGCAATTCTATGAGTTTTTCTCCTGTTTATACTTTAATTTTAAAGGTTCAATATTAGTTTGTTTAAAATGTATTATATGTTGGTCTGAGATATTTCTATACAATAGCACTGAATGACTTTATTCTTGGTATGAAATAAAAGTTTATGAAAGTCAAGCATGCATAAGGAAACCACATTTGTTTTCATTAATTGTATGGCCATGAAGATTACAAAGCCTGTTGAATAAATAAAGAAATCAATCTATTCCATTTAAAATGAATAAAAAATGAATAAAATAAAATACATTTATGGACTGTCCACATTGAGCAAGGCATTGCGATATCTTTGTAAAGTTTAAATCAAGTAAGTAAATTACACACACACACACACACACACACACACACACTCACACAAATGGCTAATGTAAGGATCCATGTCAAAAGCACAGACTCAGACTACTGGAAGGTGTATTAAAGGGCAAAAACACTGTCCACTTTGTCTCAAATACAAGCAGGGTTGGTCCTCAATGGGCAGGCACACAACCGTACTCTTATTTGTTTAGAAGCTGAAGCATTTCTATACTGGGGTGCACGCCCTCATCCTGGCTGCTGAAGTCCCTCCTCTAATCTCCCCACCATTTAGAAGTAAAAAAGTGAAGTTGGCCCAGCAGGAGACAGAGTGAATTGCACTGTTGGGTGGCACTTGGTGGCTGGAAGGCAGTATAACCCCTAGTCTGACTTCTTGAGCATATCCATCCTGAGAATAGGGTGGAGGCAATGGAAGAGAAAGCAGGTGAATTGGAAGCAGAACAAAAATTAAGTTTCTAGAAAAGAATTAATTTGCTTAAAATGTAGTCTCAGAACTATTCCTTAAACCTAGGATCACAACCTCAAATACCTGCAAGAGTTAAGCAAATAAAATAAGTCGGTCAGAGGAGGACTGTGGTAAACTGGAGAGTCTGTGCCTCACAGAAGCTGGAGCTTGCTACTTCCACACTCAGTATTATGTGGTCTTCGTGTCCTTCAGTGATACAAGAAATCTCCATTTGTATGTGAAATCTATTGATTTCTGAATTTTGGCAGTTAATTCAAGTAAAAATCAAAACCAAACCAAAACACTGCGAGAGCTAAACTATATATATCTTCGTGGGATTCAGCTTGTGTTAGCATGCAACTTCTGACCTAGAATCTCCAGTCTTTTCTGATGAGGCATGAACCTGTGCTTTCTCTTTTGACTTACATAGTACAAATAGGAAAATCAGTGTTTAGGGGCACCTGGGTGGCTCAGTCAGTTAAGCATCTGACTTCGGCGTAGGTCATGATCTCATGATTTGTGGGTTCGAATCCCGCATTGGGCTCTGTGCTGATAGCAAGCTCAGAGCCTGGAGCCTGTCTTTGGATTCTGTGTCTCCCTCTCTCTCTGACCCTCCACTGTTCAAGCTGTCTCTCTCTCTCTCTCTCTCTCTCTCTCTCTCTCTTTCTCTCAAAATGTGTTCATAATCCATAAAAATAATTATTTTTCCAAAATTATCTTACCAGGAAAGAAAATAGGTCAACATATCTGGATATTTTTTCAGTCAAGAAAGGAGCTCATGGCCTACCAATTCTTTTGCCTTTAGGAAGAAAGATTTTCTTAATGCCAATTTTTAATAAGTAGTAATTTCGATGTGGATAAAGCATATCTATAACTTTTTCATATCCTAATGAGTAGATTTACATAAAACTTATGGTGGTGCTCCTGATTTGTATATAGAAGTAATGTAAATTGTTTTATCAATAGTTTTTGTTCAGTTTGTATTCAATATGAAAAAAGGTTTATCAAAGAGATAATTAACATTTGATATTCTTGGTGGTAAGACATATTATAAAATTATAGAGTGTAAGAACCTTGTTTGTTATAATTTAAAACCCTTAAATCATATTTTAATAGCATAAATAACTGGTAAATTAACCATTTGGCTCCTGAGTGTGAATTAACCTTATTTGATAGAAAATGTAAATGTTAAGTCTATTAACTAAATATCTATGTCTTATTCATATTTATATTTTAAAAACAAAATAGACATTCTGTCTTTTGCCACATGTAATTATTAATTGCTTTATCATTATGGGTAGAGAAAGAGAGGAATTGAGAAAATGCAGCATCAAGTTCACACAAGAGGAAAACCTCTTTGGAGCACAGACTGAGTAGCAAGAACTACTGAGTGTCTTTGTTTGTTTGTTTGTTTTGTTTTGTTTTGTTTTGTTTCAAACAGTGTTGAGAGCTCCAACTCTCAAGTTTTGGAAGTGAGTGACTTTTCCTACATGGGAGCTGTGGTGCATGTTCCTGAGGAAGAAGTGGGTGGCCCTTGAGTGCTCAGCGGGGTGTGAGGATCTCTGGGAGCACTAAGAGAGGACATTCCCCTTGTTGGAGTAATTTTGGACGACAGTGTATTGCATCCCCAAAGACAAGAGACCTTGTAGGCACAAGCCAAAGTCCTTTCGTCAGCAGGGGACAGAGGTGCACCCAGAGGGAACATAACCTTAGCTGCTGTTAGCAGCAGTGCACCATAGATTCTGGGACTATTTTCAGGGACAAAGGATTTCACACAGATTGGAGATGCTACATTCTGGAAGAGCCAAGTTGATCGCCCAGTGCAGGGTCTTTTAAAAGTTCAGGTTTTGAATCCCAGCTGTGCTCCAAAGAAAAATATAGGAAAGCTATGGTGCAAGGCAAGCTGACTGCCCTTGTTATTCTGTGAGGACTACTCAGTGTAAGATGCACTGTCTGGGGAGGAGAGATTGGGGTGGTGCCGTTTCACCCCCAACAACAACCTGGTGAGATTCAGAGAGCCTCCAGTGGAGGCAGAACCTGCTACACCAAACCCCACCTCTTGGGCTAGGCAACTGCTTATTTCCTGAAGCAAGACTGACTTAAAGCCATCACAATGGGCCTCTTCTCCGGAACACCAGCACAAGCAGCACCCTACACACCCCAAGTGTACTGAAAATCAAGTGCTTTCAATCAATCCTGCACTTCTGGTGGAAAAAGGACCAGGCTTCATTTTTTCCCCTATTTTTTTCTTGGTTTTTTTTTTCTTTTGGAATCAGATTCATAGTTTCTTTCTTTCTTTCTTTTCTTCTTCTTCTTCTTCTTCTTCTTCTTCTTCTTCTTCTTCTTCTTCTTCTTCTTCTTCGTCTTCGTCTTCATCTTTGTCTTCATCTTCATCTTTGTCTTCTTCTTCTGTTTTCAATTACTTTTGTCTTTTCTGGATCAGCCTTTTTTATTTTTTTTTTTTCTTTCCTTCTTTTTTTTTCTTTTTCTTTGGAATCACCCTTATAGTATTTTTATTCTCTGTTTGATTTTTTTGGGTTCCTTTTCCTTTAATCTTTTTTTAGACAAGGCTCTCCTGCCCTTTTCTCTAGGCTTACTTCAACAAACAAATCAAAGCACACCTACGTGAAGGTCCAAGCACTCCCTACTGCAAGCAAGGAGGGATTTTGGGGACGACTGACCAGTGGGAAAGAGCAGACAAAATGTAATAGCAGAGTGCACACGGCAAACACCAGAAAAACTTCCTGAAGTGCCAGACCTTATTTTTAATATAGCACTACTCTCAGGTGCAGGAAACATAACAAGCTTTTAAAACACTCAAAAGACAGAAATAAAACCCAAATGACAAGATGGAGGAATTCTTCTCCCCCCAAAGAAGGTCAAGAAGAAACCATAGCCAGGAACTTGCTCAAAACAAATATAAGTAATATCTATGAACAAGAATTTAGAACAGTCTTAAAACTACTAGCTGAGCTTGAAAAAAGCATAGAAGACACCAGAGAAACCCTTGCTGCAAAGATCAAAGATGTATAAATTAGTCAGGCTGAAATAAATCATATAAGTGAGAAGCAACAAATGGATACAGTCACAATGAGGACTGAAGAAGCATAACATAAATTTATGGGAATTTTATATGTAAATAATATAATAATAAAATACAATTTTATATTTATAATGAAGCTGAAAGAAGAGGGAGAGGAAATTATTACATCAGTAGAGGAGACTTAGTGAACTTAGTGATTCCATAAAATGAAACAATATCCATGTCATAGGAGTCACAGAAGCAGAAGTGTGGGAAAAAGGACAGAAGGTATATTTGAACAAATTATAGAGGAGAACTTCCCTAATCTGGGAAAGGAAACAGGCATTCAAGTTCAAGAAACATAGAGAGTTCCCCTCAAAAAACAAAAACAAAAACAAAAACAGCCAACCAAACCAATCCAAACCAAACAAAACAAAAAAACCAGATCAACACCATGACACATCATAGTGAAATTTGCAAAATACAAAGATAAATAGATAGTTCTCAAAGCAGCTAGGGACAAAAGGTCCTTAACCTACAAAGGTAGACATATGAGGTTAGTGGCAGCCTGTCCACTGAAATTTGGCAGGCCAGAAGGGAGTGGTAGGAAATATGCTGTAGGTAGGTGCTGGTAGGATATGGTAGGAAAGGTGCTGAATAGAAAAAACATGGAGCCAAGAATCCTTTATCCACCAATGCTGTCATTCAGAATAGGAGAGATAAAGAGTTTTCCAGACAAACAAAAACTAAAAGACCTAGTGGCCACTAAACTAACCTTCCAAGAAATTTTAAGGGGGGACTCTCTGAGTAGAGAAAAAAAAAAAAACACACCAAGGCAACAAAGACTACAAAGGACCAGAGAACATCACAGGAAAAACCAAATCTGGAGGTTCCATGATAGCACTAAAGTCATGTCTTTTAATACTCACTCTGAATGTAAATGGGCTAAATGCTCCAATCAAAAGACAAGGGTATCAGAATAGATTTAAAAAACAACAACAACATAAGATTCATCTATATGCTGCCTACAAGAGACTCATTTTAGACCTAAAGATACCTGCAGATTGAAAGTGAGGGGATGGAGAACCATCTATCATGCTAATGAATGTCAAAAGAAAGCCAGAGTCGCTTATATCAGACAAACTAGATTTTAAAGCAAAGACTGTAACACGAGATGAAGAAGGTCACTACATTGTAATTAAGGGGTCTATCCATCAAGAAGACCTAACAATTGTAAATACTTATGCCCCCAACTTGAAACACCCAAATATATGTCAGTTAATAACAAAAATAAAGAAATGTATTAGGGCACCTGGGTGTCTCAGTCAGTTAAGTGTCCAACTTCAGCTCAGGTCATGGTCACATGGTTTGTGAGTTCAAGCCCCACATTAGGCTCTGTGATGAAAACTCAATGCCTGGAGCCTGCTTCAGATTTTGGGTCTCCTTCTCTCTCTGCCCTTCTCCCACTTGTGCTCTGTCTCTCCCAAAAATAAACATTAAAAATCTTTAAAACATTTTTTTACTTAAAAATAAAGAAACCTATTGATAATAATATCAAAATTGTATGGGACTTTAATACCTCACTTACAGCAATGGACAGATCATCTAAGCAGAAAATCTACAAGAAAACAATAGCTTTGAATAAATAATACACTGGACTGGATGGACTGAACAAATATATTCAGAACATTTCATCCTAAAGCAGCAGAATACACATTTTTCTTGAGTGCACATGGAACATTCTCCAGTAAAGATCACATACTGGATCACAAGTCAGCTCTCAACAAGTACAAAAAGATCAAATTTATAGCATGCATATTTTCAGATAACAACGTTATGAAACTTGAAATCAACCACAAGGAAAAATTGGGAAGCTCTCCTATACAGGGAGGTTAAAAAAAACTTTCAGCTAAAGAATGAATGAGTTAACCAGGAAATTAAAGAAAAAAATAAAGAAAATACATGGAAGCAAATGAAAATAAAAACACTACAGTTCAAATCCTCTGGGGTGCAGCAAAGACAGCCCTAAGAGGTAAGAACATTGCAATTCAAGCCTATCTCAATAGGCAAGAAAAGTCCCAAATACACAACCTAAGCAAGAAAGGTGCCAAATACACAACTTGACCTTATACTTAAAAGAGCTAGAAAAAGAGCAGCAATTCAAGTCTATAATCAAGTCTAATAAAGATTAGGGCAGAAATAATATAGAAACAAACAAAAAACAGTAGAACAGATCAGGGAAACTTAATGCTGGGGTTTTTTTGGTTGTGTTTTAAACATTTTGTTTACATTTATTTATTTTTGAGAGATAGAGTAAAACAGAGCATGAGCAAGGAGGGTCAGAGAGAGAAGGGACACAGAATCTGAAGCAGGCTCCAGGCTTCAAGCAAGCATTCAGCACAGAGCCCAACGTGGGGCTCAAACCCACGAACCATGAGATCATGACCTGAGCCGAAGTCAGATGCTTAACCAACTGAGCCACTCAGGTGCCCCTTAATGCTGGTTTTTGAAAGAATAAACAAAATTGATAAACCTCTAGCCAGACTTATCAAAAAGAAAAGAGGATCAAATGTAGATAAAATCTCAAATGAAAGAGGAGAGATCTCAACCAACACCACAAAAGTACAAACAATTGTAAGAAAAGACTATAAAAAAGAAATGTGCAATTCTTAGACACTCATGCATTACCAAAACTCAAACAGGAAGATATAGAAAACTTGAACAGACCCATAAACAGCAAAGAAATTGAATCAGTTATCAAAAATCTCCCAACAAACAAGAGTCCTGGGCCAGATGGCTTCCCAGGGGAATTCTACCAGACACTTAAAGAAGATTTAATACCTATTCTTCTCAAACTGTTCCAAACAACTGAAATGGAAGGAAAGCTTCCAATCAGCATTACTTGGTTCCAAAGCCAGACAAAGACCCCATTAAAAAGGACAGTTATAGGCAATATTTCTGATGAACCTGGATGCAAAAACTCTCAACAAGATACTAGCAAATAGAATTCAACAGCACATTAAAGGAATTATTCACAACTGGTGAGTGGATAAAGAAGATATTTCCACACACATATACATACAATGGAATACTACTTGATCAAAAAGAATGAAATATTGGCATTTGCAACAAAGACAGAACTAGAGTATATTATGCTAAATGAAATAAGTCAGTCAGAGAAAGACAACTATCATATGATTTCACTGCTATGTGGAATTTAGAAACACAACAAATGAACATGGGGAAAGGAAAGAAAAATAAGGTGAAAACACAGAGGGTGGCAAATCATAAAAGACTCTTAAAGACAGACCAAATTGAGGGTTGCTGGAGGGAAGTGGGTGGGGGGTGAGCTAAATGGGTGAGGAGCATGAAGGAGGGTACTTGTTGGGATGAGCACTGGGTGTTATATGTAAGTGATGAATCATTAGGTTCTATTCCTGAAACCAATACTATACTATATGATAACTAACTTGAATTTAAATTAAAAAGTAAAATAAAGAAAAAATACAGTTAAATACAAAGGAAATAAAATATATATGCCAATTTCCTCATTTAAACAAAATGGTGACCTGGGACCAGAACAGAGCAGCACTGCCCAAAGAGAGGCTGAAGAAGAGTCAGGATTTAGTGCAGGGGTTACCTAGCTCCTCCTGAGCTAGAGGTAGCATCACATAAAGGAGAAAAGTGAGACATGAGAAAGAATTGGTCAGAAGGAGGTGGAGAGGAGACGGAGGGAGGAGGGAGGAGAGAGAGAGAGAGGGAAGGGAGAGGAGAGAGGGAAAGAGAGAGAGAAAATTCTTTCCTCTCAGGAGAGCAGAAGTGCTAACGGAGCACTCTCCCGCTGGGGAGGCGGGAGAGTGATAATGGAGAGCCATGATAAGAGGGAATGTGGCCGCAACAGTAAAGGGGCCCAGTTAGCATGGCCCGACTAGTTGTGCTAACGAGCTCTGTTGAGACTACTACCAAACAGCTGTTCAGAGAGCTTCGGCAGCCTCAGAATTGCCTGCCGCCCCAAGGGGCGCCCCGCTCCGATTCTTGAAGAGAAAGGTTGGAGGATCCATTCAGTTATCTCTTTTTCATTTTATTATCTAAATCAGACTGCTGAGGAAAGATTGGTTCATGAGGGAATATACCTGTGCTTTGAGAAATGGAATTAGGATATGTCTCTTTCCAACTATATTGAGCCATATTGAATACAAAAGGAGAAAAGGTATCTTTTTCTGCAGTTGCTTTTTCTAAAAATTTATAGATATAGTTAACAATCTAGTAGGTTATTATTGCTGGGTTATTAGTCTGCCATTTCCATCTTAATACTCTGCATAATCTTTAGTCGAAATTTCTAAAACCCCATGACTGAGGCTATCGTGTTTTCAGATACTGCTATAGGTAGGAAGCAATATTTGGGCTTTGGATTTGACATAGAGAGAATGATATAAACAAGATGAACTCATATTCCATCAAGATTTTGGCTTTCGTTTTACTGAAATTCATCACTAATGCCTTCTGCCAATATATACCAGATGTTCTGTTACAAGTAACAACAACAAATCCATCTGAGTTTCTTCCCGGAGTATGACTGGAGATCCAAAGCCAAACTTCAGAAGATAATTCAGAGATAATGCAGAATTTTGAATTCAGAAATTCCCCCTCATACACATGGCATCCTTCTATGTGAGTCACGGAAATAGTATTCTCTTACCCATCAATCAGATGCTCTAGCTGTTTGTATAGGGTGTTCTTCAGTTCACAGAAACAGAAGTTAGGTTCAGATTTAGGGTATGGTTTCAAAAACATATACTTCACAAAGGAATGGAACTATTTAAGTCACATTCAATCAGTTCTGGACATTACATCACAAAATGGACTCTAGAATAGTCACTTGGCTCACCGGTTCTTTCCTTAAATATTGCAGTCTGTGTGTATGTGAATTTACATTATGTGTCACTTGAGAGTCATCATTAGGTGAATATTATCAAGAGCTCTAGAAGCGTTCCTGTCACTAACGTGTTTTCCACATTTTCTGAACACTGTGTCAGCAGTCAAGCTGGCCTAAGGGCATCCAACAGAAAAGGACCATGCCAGGAGCAAGGGCTTTGAAACTCTGAATGTGGGCAATCTTTCAAACTTTGATTTCAAAATATGTAAGATACAATGGCAATGGTAACTCACTTCATGGGTTAGCATGAGGTTTAAGTGAAATGATGCACACAACAGGCATACAACATGCTTTTACTGGGTGCCTTTTTACTACACTTTAAAACTACCAGAAATAATAGTGAAGACGAAAATCTTGCTGGAAGTGTTAGCAAAGCAAGTCAAATGTAAACCGATGCATTTTCTTTCATTATCTACTCAACGTCATACCTACTGCACCTCTAAACATTTGATTAAATCCAATTATACAGCAAACACTCCCAAAATAAACTTAGATTGTATTGCAGTTTCACTTAACAGTATATAAAATGCTGTGTGACTTTGAGTAGATAATGAAAGAAAATGCAAAATGCTTATTGATTTATGATGCGGTTTCATCTTAGCTTGGGCAAACCATGCAGTATTTAATACATAGTAGCAGAATATTTACTATTGAAGCTTGAAAAGATGTGAGTTCTTTGTGTGCAACCTTTCATTTATGCATGTGAGAGGGTTATCATTTTTTTAAATATTTTTACATTGTAGTACTTGTTTTGCTTGTTGGTAGTGTTTGCTTATTTAATACACTCTGACAAGGATAGAAATTACATGCTGGGTTTTTTTCCCCCCTAGGGAGTGTGTCTTGGGTTTTTCCCTTATTATTTTCTTTACTTTTTTTTTTTTCCTCTTCTTTTTATGGTGGTGGGGGTGGTTATGTTTAATTGAAGTTGCTTTTACAACACCAAAGACTTAATCATCCATTTTCTATATAAAAAGTAGCTACTTTTTTGCATGGACCTCAAGTATACTGTAGTATAGAGGTGGAATTTAAGGAAAGGTATTAAGCAGGCTGTGTTGTAGCTTATGGGCAAGTAAT
>NC_043704.1:114052581-114117235 GCF_006229205.1 Suricata suricatta
TTTTTTTAAATTTAAATAAAAATAAATAAACAAAAAAATGTAAACCGATGTTTAATGACTATCAAATATCTAGGAAATGCAAGAGAGCAAGAGGAGTAAGACTGTGGGATTCTGAAATAACAATTACAAAAAAACAAATGCTGGAGGAATTGAAGAACCATCTCTCATCACTGTTATTACCTGTCATTTGCTAGATGTTTCTTTTAGTGATCAAACAACAGTTTTTTCCTCTCTAGCCCTATGTCTACAACTCTAAGACACATCACTGAATCCTCTTAAATCACCTATTTTCACTGGGAAACTGATAGAATAGAAAGAACATGATCTTTAAAGAAATACAGATCTATGTTTAACTCTCTATCAAATTTTATAAACAATACCCATAAAAACTTGAACGAAATACCTCTCTGTAGCTGTGTTTTAGCTTATGGGCAAGTAATAAATTATATCATGTATCTTGAATGTATCATAGATAAGCTGCTATATTACAATTGTCACTTCGTCTATAAAATGGGGGCAAGATTAATCATCTCACAGACTCTTCAGAAATTGAGTAATCAAGGGCCAGCCTCATTCCTGGCATACAGTAAATGCTCAAAAAATGTTAATTGCCTTCCCTGCCCCTTCCTTTTCAGGTCTGAATAGGTAAGATAATAAGACAAAGTCTTCACCCAAGCAAATGCTTCCCCTTCTAATGTTTTAACTCAATAACATTATAAGAAAATTATATATAAATCTATCATTTTTTGCCAGTTATATAGAACACATTTCTTAAGATAGCTAATCATGTTCATCTTGTACATTACACAACTGGTAAGAAGCAAAATTCAAATTTCTACATAGATGAGTCATTTAATTGTGATTCCACATGCTCTCTGCTACACCATGCATATTATGAATGTATGTGAGGCAAGCCACAGAGTCAAGCTAACTAAAACACAAATACTTACACAGAGCATTTCACCTCACTGAACTGTTAGTGAATCCAACTTTCTAACTCAACGTCGGACTCCTTTCATTCCTGGTAGGCCTTTGTTTTTAACACAGAGCTCTAAGGAGTTGAAATACTTTGTTGCTTTTTCCTGTCCAGACTAGTCAAGCCACCTGCAGCTTGAGATACCAAAGTCCTTAGAGGACTTTCTCCAACATTACGCTTTAATTTAAAATCACTGACAGTTGAACTTTTTCAATGCTGGCACTTAGCTTTAATTAAGCAGTGAGGACCATAAAAAGAGGCTGCCTTGCTAATATTGAAGCAGGTCTCCAACTGCCTCTTTTACCGCCTTCTGTGTTTTTAGGTCTATTCTTTTCTTCTTCATCAGAATCAGAAAACACAGAAAAACAGTCAAACTGGCTATAGCTAATCAACAGAAGTTTTTACTCAAACTCTTTGATGTGACTTTAATAAAGGAGGTGGGCAACTAAATAGCCTATTCATTTAATTGACTCTCCCTTTTCTCCTGTACATGTTCGCAATTACTTCAATCACTCTTCGACCAAGTCACACATTTTTATTATCTGCATTCTTCCAATGCCATTCCCTATTTCTTAAAGTGGCCATTCCCTTCAAGAGATACTTTCTTTTTTAAAAAGTTTTAAAGTATAGTTACTATGTGGTTTCTTTATAAGCGAAATTAAAATTTTACCCAAGGGCAGCCACATCTCTTAACCATTATGGCATCCTACTTTTTTATATGGTAGGGAAGCACATCCTCTCATTTTAAAGACTACTACTGTTCAAAAAGATAACCCAATTTATAGAAGTAATAAAACAAATGCAAGCAAGGGACACCTGGGTGGCTAAATCAGTTAAGCATCTGACTTCAGCTTAGGTCATGATCTCATGGTTCGTGAGTTCAAGCCCCGCATCAGTCTCTGTGCTGACAGCTCAAAGCCTGGAGCCTGCCTGGGATTCTGTGTCTCCCCCTCTGTCAGACCCTCCCCAACTCATGCTCTGTCTCTCTCTCTCTCTCAAAAATAAATAAACATTTTTAAAAATGTAAGCAAAAATACGAGGACTGATTAGAAGAAACATGGCAGAGTAACCTGTTGGCAGAATTTACTCCATGGCATATTAGGGATATCATTGGAAATATGACAGCTACACTTTTGTTTTAATCTCTTAATTATATACACTAACAATGTTGGAATTCCTTAGATTTCATTTACATCCTGAAGAAGAGTGAGAGAACTTCGTTGGCAGATAGTGCTTCTTTTGATCTAAATCTCTTTTGCTTTTTGGTTACCGTTAAAGACACGAGTACACGATGCCTCACTTGGCTCTCTTTAGTGAAGAGTTCCATCCTGCAAGTTTAGCTCTCCGTAAGGTATTAGCTAGTTACATGTCAAAGCAGTGTTAGCCCCATAAACACCCCTGGTGGAATGGCAGAACCCAGTGCCATTGCGGGGCCGTGGAGTTTGGGTGCCTTCCCTCTCACCCTTAGTCCGCCCAAATATAAAGGGGCACGTAGCAGAATAGCAAATTTCAAAAGTCTAGTAAGTCACTAGGGAAACAGACAAACACAAAAATGGCTTAAAGAATTGGAATAACTTCTGGTGGAGATAAGTTTTTTTCTCTTATGATACGAAAAACACATCTTTAAAAATCTGCAAGAAAATACTGTTGAGAAATGCACACCTACCAGATTGACTTATAATGACCTGTTCAACTATTTAAAAAAAACTAGGATAAATTATTACTTTTTCAGAATATCTGTATATATGAACTAAATATAGACTTTGTAGAGAAGGTGTTTTTCTTCTACTTTCCCTTTTTTTGTGTGTCCAGCAGGTCCTCAGCCTCTAGGCTCTGATGAGAGGCGCCAAATTTGTTGCACTGTAACTTTGAGTTAAAAGAACATTGGCCTATTTCTGAACAAAAAATGGGACATATAGTCTGACAAAAGCTTCTGCGGCTCTCCCAGTGAAACAGATAGTCTCGAATAAATAATTCAGACACCCAAAATAAAAGAAACCCTAAGATGCTTCAATAATTTGGGTGGTGGAGATAAAACATTTAGAATCAGGTCTGTCCCAGAAAACTCACCATAGTAGAGTGTGATCTGTACCCTGGTTTTGAATAATATTTCTCTAGTGTTTTAGTATTCAACTTACTTGTAGATTACCTACCTAGTCCCACACCACCGCATGGAACATGGAAAGAACAGGGGCTGGGAGTTGAACGGTACAACCTCCAGTCTGCTAGGGTGGCTTCCCCAGGAAAAAGGCAGGAGCCACAGCACAGGTGCTGTCCCCAGCACCTAATGCATTCTAACGCAATCTTAGTGAAGGATTCCTACCGAGGAAAGCAAATGTTACACTCGTAGCATGATGATAGAGCTGAGCGATCCAGGGCTGGGATTCAAGCTTACAGGTGACCAGGTGTTTCAGTTATTTACTACTGCATAACAGACAACCCCAAAATTTAATATCTTAAGAATTATTTTATTATACCTCATGATTCTGTTGGTTAGACATTCAGGCAAGTTTCAGCTATGTGACTCTTCTGGTTAATGTGGCATTGACAGAGCTTGCGTTGTACTCAGCTGGCAGGTGGGCTGACCTGGAGGATCTGGCATGGTGTCACTTACGTATCTGGTCTCTTGGCAACGGCAGCTGGAAGGCAGGGCTAAGGTGAATATGCTGACCAGTGGACCCAGATATCGCCTCTTCATGAGGAGACCATGGAAGCCTCAGGCTCGACAGGCATTTTACATGGGAGCCTGGGACTCCAAGAGTGAGTGTTCCATGGAATGAGGACAAACAGCATGGCTTTTAATCACCCAGATGTGGAGGTCACATGGCATCACATCTGTTCTATTCAACTGGTAAAAACAGTCATTGGGTCCCTCTCCTCTGGCAGGAAAAATGTAAACGATTTGAACCACATTTGTAAATGGCAGGACCAAGATTGGATGACTTAATCATAGAGACACAGACAAATTTTATGTAGCCTTGCAGGAAGCCAACTATAGACAATCACCCTTAAACAAGTCATGTGCTCCAAATAGAGCTGATAACTGTGATATTTGTACATTCTCTTAATTTTTAAAAAGACTATTGTAAAACTGTAAAGAATCAAGTAAACTAAAAACGACCATGGTCCAGTCATTGGAATCCCATATTCCAGTACTACAAACTGTGTGTCAGTGTTCATTCTGTTCTTTTTCTCTATGTCAGGTATTCTTTCTGGTCCTTTGTCCTCATCCACACACAGGATGAATTCCAAGGAGCTTTCCCTAGCACACATGGTTTACCAAAATGTTTTTATATCTGTTTTTGTTCTCTCTCACTGCAAAATCTTTTATTGTTTATACCACCCATTTGGCTTTCTTTTATTGTTAACTGTTTAAGTCTATATTTTCTGACTCCCAAGCTAGGTATAAGCTCCTTAATTGCAGGGTCATTGTATCCTTCACAGTGTCTAGTACATTGATTGCAAGTTGATTGTTGGCTAATTCAATAATTGATCGATAGACTGTTCTCCATAGACCATAGAAAATTTTTTTAAATAAATAGCTGTTAAAATGAGCTTAAAAGAGTAACCTAGGATACTGGCTTGAAGAAATGTCACATTTTCATTTTGGAGAAACTTCTAGATAGGAAATAATGATTCCATATAGAAAGAATGATTAAGCTAAATGAATACATAGTAGTTGCTCTAGGTAATACAGCATCTTTCATTGCCTGGAGTATGACTTTGAACCTTAGCTTCTTCAGCTACAAAATAGATACAGTTGCACCTGCCCTATAAGGAAGGTTGTTTTAAGGATTAAATGAAATAATGCCCTAAAGCATTTAGCATAGAGCCTAGGACTTCACTGAGTCCCCACAAATTAGTTTAGCATTAATAGTTTCAGGAGAAAATATAGATTTCACTATCAATATCATTATTATTATGTCCTCCATAATTTAAACTTCAAGACACTGTTCTGTCATCTTATTCTTCTTTAAATAAAATGATTATCTACAGATTGAGGTCACACTGGTGATTTAACTCTTATTTTTCATAAGTAGACAATAGAACGTATGCATTCAAACCTCAGGCATAGGAATCAAATCCATGTGGGTTAACATTTTAGTTCCAAGACTCACTAGCTTTGTAGCTTAGAAAGTTGCTGAACTTCACTTTATCTCAGTTTATTCATCTGTAAAGTGGTATCAATAATACTACATATTTTTAATTATTATTATTGTTACTATACTTAGAGTATACTTAGCAGGAGATAAATGCTCTACATGTCCAGGATGAATTTTGGTAGAAAATTTCTTCCACCCTTTATCTTTAAATATAGAAAAGTAAAGCTTAGAGTATAAGAGAAACCTCAGATGTAATCTAATTCAACTTTTCAACTTTATGAAGATGCTTTACAAATACTTCTCATAAGTTATTCGGGCTTCCGTGAAGAGAAGGTACAACCTTATTTCAACTTCATATAGCTTAAATGATCTCTTATTGCATCTAATTTTACACCCCAAGAAATCTTATATTTTGGTCCTAAACTTGTTTTTCTGGAGTACACAGAAAAATGTAAAATACCTCTTTTTTAATTCAATGAATTATTACAGATTATCATATAATCCCAGAGTCTTTCATTTTTCCTTTCTTCCAATGGTTCCTCATGTGTCCTGATCCCTAGAATCTTTTCTAGTCTGTAGTCTCACCACCAGATTGATTTTACAATACTTTTGGTCAGAACCCGAAACAAATGCACCAATATGAGCATGCAGAGTAGATTAGAGTTATTACCCCCTTGGTTCTAGGAACTGAAATTCTATTTAGTGCAGCCCAAGTGTTGACTAAATTGTCAATTCAGTTGTGTCATTGCCTATCATGGTGTCATTTTCTTCCAAGAGATACCTAGGATTGTGAAAGTTTCGAAAAACTTATCCTCCATGATTATTATGCATAATTTTAAACATTTTATTTATATTACATAACATGAAAACTATAATTCTAGTTTCAGTCTACAAGTTACATAAAGTTACAGAAACCTACTCCAAACATAAAGGGACTAACAGAAAAATCCCCGATTTTACAGACTATCCATTTCAATTTTTAAAGGATACTCATAGTAAAAATAAAAATAATAATGATAATATTAAGAAACAGCTTAAGAACAAACATCATATGGGATATTCTAATTAAATTGTATTTTTGAATGTTTTTTGATGTTTATTTTGGAGAGGGAGAAAGAAACAGAGTATGAGCAGTGAAGGAGCAGAGAGAGAAGGAGACACAGAATCTAAAGCAGGCTTCAAGTTCTGAGCTGTCAGCACAGAGCCTGAGGTGGGTCACAAACCCATGAACCTCTAGATCATAACCTGAGCTGAAGTTGGACACTTAACCAACTAAGCCACCCAGGCATCCCGAACCAGAAATGTATTTTTAAAGAAGAGTTTATATTTTTAGTTTAATAGGCTGCAGATAGAAAAGTTGACTTTAAAAAAAAATAATAAATTACGTGACATTTTCAACCGAAATTGAAAAGATCATCAAAACTTTCATACTGACCTGGTAGGAGAACATTGGTCCAGATAGCTAAAGTGGAAGTGTCCAAACTTATTTGAGCAAGTTTATTTGGCCACTATAAGAGGGCCAAATAGTAATTCGCTGCAAAAGTAGTAGTATGGTTTATTTCATCTCACTCTCCTTCAACCAAGCTTGGATTAACAGTAACTTTCACATTATGTCGGCTGTGTAATCTGTGTAATAGAATAAAGTTAAAGACTAAAGGCAAGCCAGAAAAAAAAAAAAAAACTTGTAATCAAAAGTGTTTTTAAGTGTGTTTTTTTAGAACATAGTAAGAAAGAATAGGAATGACAAACAAGAATCAAGAATATTAAATAGAGGGGCGCCTGGGTGGCTTAGTCATTTAAGTCTCTGACTTGATTTTGACTCAGGTGGTGATCTCACAGTAGCCCCACGGTGGGGATCCCTGCTGAGTGTGGGGTCTGCTTGAGATTCTCTCTCTCCCTCTGTTCCTCTGCTGCTCACACACGCTCTTGCTCACCTTCTCCCTCTCAAAATAAATAAAAACTTAAAAAATAGAATATTAAATAGAATACCAAATTCCTAGACAAAGAAAAGGGATTGTAATTCTCGTTTTTACTCTTAATCCTGAGGCCAGCATCTGGGATTATCTAAAAACATCCTTTTCACTTGTGGCCAGTTTGACCTGTCCTAGTCTAAAATAATCAAATATTACCCAAAGTGTTAAAAAAAAAAAAACCTCCTGAGACTAGTAAAGCATAGCTGTGTTTATGGGTTTGTAGTGAAGATCAACCCTTTTGAAACAAAAATAATTATGCTGAGGGTTAACATTGCTTTTGAGACTACATCATATTCTTGACATGTTATCACTAATATTTTGCAGAAGGTTAAAATATAGCAGTCAAAAAAAGGCAAAATAGTAAGTAATATAATAAAGGCCCAAAGAGATATACATACAAAAAACAAACAAAACCAATAGTTAGCTTCATAATTTTACCTCTTCTGATTGATCTGTTCAATTTTGTTGTTCCCTTCTGAAAGGAGGATCCTACACTTTGATATACGCTGCTGTTTAATTTCATCGTGATATAGGCTGATTGTATTCCCTAGTTATTATCCTTAAAAAAAGAACATCTCTGAGAAAAGAAGACATGATATAACAGGGTGTTGTAAGCATTCTTAGTGCTTAAATATTCTATCAGTGTTTCACTAAAAGAAATCCAAATGACACAGTATCGCATTATCTTGCCAAGCTTCAGAACAAAATAATGTAGCCCAATTTAAACAACCAAATACCATTTTGAATATCATAACTTTTTCATATTGCATCTCATTTTATTTATTATTAAAAAGATTTCCCCTATTAAGATTACTTACCAAAATAAATTTAGAATGCCCACATCTTGTGATTTTCTTCTTAACAGCTAGAAAGCAGTGTTGTGAAATTCAGGACTTTTAGGTTATTTCCCCATTCATTTAGGCCATCTGAGCGTTAAAATGTGCAACAAATATCTGTCTCCTACAGAATTAGGCACAGTTGTGTGGTTTTCTTCACTCTTAGAGGATGCTTTAGGAAGTAGATATTTTCCTACCTGTGTCCTACTTTCCTTGAGGACTGAGATGTAATACTCTTCAAGAACTTTATGTTGGAAAAGCAAGGAACAAATGGATGCAGAAAGCAGGTCTATTAAGGCTTATTAGCCAGATCCACAAGGATTTTGATTTCAGAATTAGGAGATTTTATTAAGATTTTCCTTTGTAATGTAATAGATTAATCCAATGGCCTTACAATCTAGTCAATAACATCTAGAAACAGAAATGATGTGCCTTATGCTAATTTTTAAGGTAACTTTGGTTTTTAAAATCTACTCTCTAAAGTAGGATTTTTTTTTAATGTTTTATTTATTTTTGAGAGAGAGACAGCATGAGCAAGGGAAGGTCAGAGAGAGAGGGAGACACAGAATCCACAGACAGGCTCCAGGCTCTGAGCTAGCTGTCAGCACAGAGCCTGATGCAGGACTTGAACCCACAGTGAGATCATGACCTGAGCCGAAGCCAGACGCTCAACCAACTGAGCCACCCAGGAGCCCCGGCATTAGAAGTTTTTAAACCCATATTAGATTTAGTTGTGATAGATTAATTTTGGATATATGTTTTGAAAAAAAATCCACTATTATTACATTTGTTGGTTTCATTTGATAATTTTATATCTTTGGCTTTACATATAGTAAATTTATGTATGATGTATCTTTTCCCATTCCTTTGTGATAGGTCATTTTGTATGTTTTGATTTAGGTGTCTCACTTATATGTATCTACAGCTTAAAAATTAAAAAAAACAATATACCCAACCCCTGGACATCTTTGGCATTTAATAGAAGAGTTTAATCTATTTATACTAATAGTTCTTATCAATTTGTTTGGATTAACATTTTCAGAGAAAAAAAAAAGTCCTCATCTACAGCAGATGGTCATTCAATATTTGCTGAATATTTAGTCTTGTTTTTTCTTTGAGTTTTCTCCTTTCCTTTACAGCCTTCTATTGACTTGATAGACTTCTATTCTATTTCTATTCTTTCAGTAACTGATCACCAACCCTTATATGACTATTCTGATAAATTTTACAGATGTTTATTGTAGCTGTTTGTTATGATATCATTTTTACACATTTATATATTTTTAACTATTTCTCAGCCAAACTTACCCACACATCTCCAATTAAGACAAAGGACCTAAATCAAACACAGAAATGTATTTCTGAATATAGACATTTAAATATATTCATTCATTTTTAGGATTAAATCAAATGACTATGGAATAATAAAACTTAAAAACAGGAAAATCAATGTAAAAATACTTAAATCCCAATAGGAATACATTGTATTTTATAAGGGAACATTCAAGAAAAAAAGAAATGTTTCCTTCTAAACTTATTATTTTTTTTACAGACTATTAAAATTACCAAGCAGGATGAGGTATCCGATAAATATTCATATCATTACGACCTGGTTTTGATTGTCATTCTCATGAGGCTACACATAACTAGTGAGCCATTACATGACTCAGTTTTTTCATTGATGAAACTGTATGTCCCTTCTGCTGTCAGTGATGTGTAATCAATTGCTGCAGCCTTATTTGTACTGTCTATAGCACAAAAGCAAATTGAGATTAGCATAAATAATTGTACCATCTAACCTTTTGGTTAGCATGAAGCCATCCATAGATAATAAAAGTAAGATGCTACAGTGAGAAAGAATCATCAGATCCACAGTGTAGTTATTGATGGACAAAACCTATGAAAGTCAAATGAAATAAGAACAAGTGTCCCTGTTAATTAGTGTTCAAGCATACTAATAGAACCTTACACATTGGCATTTTTAGAGAGATAATTCATTATACAAATAAACTCAGAAAGCAAACAGTTACTTTCCTCATCCACGTGAAGAATTGTCTTTTTTTTTTTAATGTTAATTTATTTTTGAGACAGAGAGAAACAGAGCATGAGCAGGGGAGGGGCAGAGAGAGAGAGGGAGACACAGAATCCAAAGCAGACTCCAGGCTCTGAGCTGTCAGCACAGAGCCCGACGTGGGGCTCAAACCCACAAACTGCAAGATCATGACTTGAGCCGAAGTCAGACACTTAACCGACTGAGCCACCCAGGAGCCCCGAGAATTGTCTTAAGGTGATATTCTTCCTTGGTGATAAGGGGTTGAGGGGATGGAGGGGGCAGTAAAGAGGTGGGAATCAATGAAGTATTCCTTTGGCCTCGTGATGGGCAGAATAATGCATGTTCTCCCCTCCAAAGATGATCACACCCAAATCCCTGCATTCTGTTGATATGTCACCCTACATGGCAAAATGGACTTCAGATGTGACTACACTGAGGAAGTTAGAAGGTTATCCTAGATCATCTGTGTGGGCTCAAATATAATCACAAATGTCCTTAGAAGTGAAGAAAAAAGGTGAGAGAATCATAGTCCGAGAATGAGTAGAAGCCACTGAAGCAGAGGTCAGAATGATACAAGTGAAAACAGTCAAGATGGATGGGGGTCACAGGCGGGAATAGGGTGGCCTCTTGAAGCTGGAAAAGGCAAGAGAACAGACACCCCCTGCCTAGAACCTCCAGTAGGAATGCAGCCTTGATGACAGCTTGATGTTAGCCCAATGAGACCCAACTTCTGGCCTTCAAAACTGTAAAATAGTAATATTGTGTTGTTCCTGGTAATTTGTTACAATAGCAATAGAAACTAATACAGGCCTCCAGTAGTAGGAATTTCTGAATGAAAAGGGAAGAATAGCAACTTCAGGCTCAGAAAGGTTAAATAATTTTTCCAGAAGCATCCAGTTAGGTAGTGTTAGAACGAGAATTCAAACCTGGGTCTTTCTTAACCATTAATCCCTACTATATCACCAAGAATTAGGGAATATCTCAGTGCAGAGTGAGCAGCATCTGCCCAAAGGTAAGTGGAGAATTGTCCTTTCCGTGGCAAAAGCAGTAGGACACAATAAGCTAAAATGTTTTCGGTTCTGGGGCACCTCAGTGGCTCAGTTGGTTAGGCATCCAACTTGACTCCAGTAATGATCTCACACTTCTTGGGTTTGAGCCCTGTGTCAAGCTCTGCACTGACAGTTCAGAACCTGCAGCCTGCTTTGGATTCTGTCTCCCTCTCTCTGCCCCTCTCCTGCTCACATTCACTCTCTTTCTCTCTCTTCCTCAAAAATAAATAAAAATTAAAAACAATTTTTAAATGTTCAGTTCTACATAAGAATGAAATGTTTTGAAGTCCATAAAGGAATCTTAGTTTTGTGTGTAGTCCTGAAGACAATCCAAAATTTTTAAACTACTGTTCTACACTGGAGTGGTTCTTGGATGAAACAAAATCTGACTAAAAAAAGACACGCACAAGAACATTTTCAGGATGAAGAGGCTTTAACATAAAATGCAATTTTAAATCGATGAGCCATAATTACATCCTTGGTAGGAAAAGTGGTGTAAATAAACGTCAGGGGAGAAAAAAGCATCCTAGAATCTAAGCATATGTATTTTAATCATATAAGTAAAACCAACTTGAAGAGAATGTCCAAGAGAGATAGTGAAGCTACTTCAAGATAATAAACAATTTTCCTACTTTATTTTAACCAAATTGGAGCTTGCTGAAAAAGGGAAGTAAATTTGCCAATTGTAATAATTTCTGATAATTTCTGCCAATGGTGATAATTTCTGATGTCCAATTAAAGGCAATCGAACAAAAAAGAAGAGGTTAATTATTTGAGTCTCATGCCTGAAATCCAGTGGGAAATCCAGGTTCCTTCAATACTGCATTCTTTTTTAGCCTCGACTGGATCCTTACCTGATCAAACATTCTTTAATCCTTCTACGTTAGTTATTCTATGATATTGCTTGCAAAAGTCCACCACACTTCCTCCTCTGCTTTAAGTATCGAACCCTGAGGCCGTCCTCACCACAACACACTCTGCGGATGGCCTTTTCCTTATTTGATACTGATGATTTTCGCCATCTGGCTATGGTCTCTCGCCTCGAATATTTTCAATCGTATCTTTGTTGCTTGACTTTCTGATACCAGTCTCTGAGAGAGAATTGTTCTCAACAGTTAACAAGGCTAACTCCTCTATTTTTACTATTGATTGCTTTTACTCCACTTAGTCTAAGATGCTCTACCATCTTAAGGTTCTCCTTCTTTGCTAGGACTAAGCTGCTGAGAGGTTCAGACAACCGGCAAGACACAGAAAAAAATATAAATTCGTTCTGGACTCCCAAATTATTTCTTTTTATTTTCTTAATGTTTACTCTTTTTTTTTTTGAGAGAGAGAGAGGAGACAGAGTGTGAATGGGGGAGGGGCAGAGAGACAGACAGACAGACAGACAGAATCTGAGGCAAGCTCCATGCTCTGAGCTGTCAGCAGAGACCCCGATGCGGAGCTAACACCCAAGAGCTGTGAGACCCTGACCTGAGCCGAAGTCCGATGCTTAACAGACTGAGTCACCCAGGCGCCCCTGGAAACTCCCAAAGTCTAAATAGATAAATGGTCTTACCTTAGTTTTCTCTTTCTGCCTCAATTTTCTTATTACACAAAAACTCATTTTAATCTTTTCAGCCTCTTCACCCTTTTGAAATTACTCTGTCCAACATGACCACTGGCCTTCAAATGCCACCTTTAACACTCTCTCCAGTCTTTCAACATTTACCTACTTCACATTATTTTTCTCTATTGATCATGCTTTCTTCAAATTGTCATCAAGTTTTCTATAGCCCTAAATTCTATGACTATCTTTCCACTCCTCTGATTGGGCCTTCTCTTTTCTGTTGGATCAATCCATTTTTTGTTTTGTTTTGTTTTGTTTTTTCATCTACTTCTAGAACTATTTCTTTCCTTTCTTCCCTATGCACTGGGGCCAGACATTGTTATTTTGTGTAAGATACAGGTATAAGTGGGTAAGTCAAAATTACATCCTTGATAGGAGGAATGGCATAAATAAACATTAACAGAGAAAAACATTCTAGAATCTAAGCATATATATATTAATCAAAACAACACAATGATACTCTATTTTTCTAATTGTTTTCATTTTATTATCTATAATTCTTTGAGTATATCATTATATTATCTATAAATAATGATAATTTTTCTAGTTTCTTATTTCTTTAACTGCTTGGCGATTAATTCCAGAAAAAATATTTAAATAATAAATATGAAAGCAATGATTAAACAACCATTAAGCTTTAGTGTTGAAACATAAATATTTTTATCAGTTTTATTTTATCTCTCTTAAAAAAGGTCCATCTACTTCTATATTTCTAAGAGATTACTACCAAGGATAATCATTAAGTTTTATAATAATGCCTGGTTTACATATGTGCAGATGTTCATATTTTTTTCATCTTTTAATGATAATATGACTTATCTGACAGTGTACTTTAAACAATTCTATAAGATCAATATATTCCATTTTATATTGGAGAACTGAGTTGCTGAGAAGCACAGAGTTATACCAAGTTATATAGCTAAAAGTCACGGAAAAAAGTGTAAACCTTTTCTGGATTTAAATAGAAGGATGGGAAGGAAGGAAGGAAAGATGGAAGGAAGGAGGGAAGGAAGGAAGAGAGGCAGGAGGGAAAAGGGACAGAGAGAGAGATAAAGAGAAAGGAAGATAGGAAGGAAAAAAGAAAGATTAGAGTAGGTGTGCTTTTATCATTTTTTAGAATTGTTATACTAGATTTCATTTAAATAGAGGATTTTGTTTCCCCTCTGTCATTCTTTCTCCCTTCCTTCTCTCACTCCCTCCTTCTTTTCCTTTCTTTCTCTCTCTCTCTCTCTCTCTCCATTTCTTTCCTTCTTTCTTTCTTTCTTTTCTTTCTTTCTTTCTTTCTTTCTTTCTTTCTTTCTTTCTTTCTTTCTTCCTACGATGAAGAAAGCTTGACAAAATTTAAATAGCTTAATTGTAAAGAGACAAATTACATTTTCTTTTCTTTACACAACTTTTGAAAAAAAGTTTGACTTTAAAAATAAATAATAGGGGCGCCTGGTTGGCTCAGTCTGTTGAGTGGCCGACTTCGGCTCAAGTCATGATCTCGCAGTTAATGGGTTCCAGCTCTGCGTTGGGCTCTGTGCTGACAGCTCAGAGCCTGGAGCCCACTTCAGATTCTGTGTCTCCTTCTCTGTCTGCCCCTCCTCTGCTCACACTCTGTCTCTCAAAAATAAATACACATTTAAAAATTAAAAAAAAACTATAGAGAAACAAAATATTTTAAAAAATTAAACACAAAAAGAAAAACAATAAAAACAAATAATTTTAAAAAAGTACTCAAAAAGTTGGCAGTTTGTGATGCCTGGATACCTCACTTAGTTAAGCATTGACTCTTGATCTCAGCTCAGGTCGATTTCAGGGTTTGTGAGACTGAGCCCCACATCGGGCTCTGCACTGACAGTGTGGAGCCTGCTTGGGGTTCTCTCTGCTCCTTTCACTCTCTGCTCCCTCTCTCTTTCTCTCAATAAATGAACTTTAAAAAAAATAGCTGTGATTTTTTTAAATGGCAACTAATTTTTAGCCTAAAATATTGACCACCAAACTTAAAGTGCTGGAAATAATATAAATAATATTCAGGGTAAGAAGCACAAGGCCAATTTTTTTAGCTCTTTCACACTATGAATCTAAATAAAATGCTTATACTTTTTTTAACCATAATTTTACACATATTTATTAACTTCTTTGAAAGATGAGGAACTTACTTGTAACTTTCTCCTCTTAAGTAATGTTTGTTATATTAATTTTAATCCTCTATTGTTTGCTTTTGTAGCCTTATATAATTTTCATAATATAATTAGAAATTAAACTTTAAATAATGTAACGAACTTCTATTTCTTGTTGGAAAGCATTAGACAGCATCTCTTAATTGTGCACTACACAGTATGAGAAAATTAGCCCATTGCACCACTGACCATGGTGGCCTCTTCTCTTTTTATTACCCTCTCACTCACTAGGCTTCAGTCACCCCACAGGCCTTGTCTTTCCTTCAATCTGCCAGTCTCAGAATTTGCACTTAAAACTGCATGTTAACTGCTCAACCAAATCACAGAGTCCTTATTCATAATCAAATAAAAATTCTCCATGACAGACATCTCTGTCATATGTTCATTTTCCAAATTCCACGATACCTAGCTACAAGCTTTAAAAGACTTGAACTGTAAGTAAGCAAATCCCCTCTGTCTTCTATGCCTCCTTTGTCCTTGAGGTATCATTCTGCAAATTACCTTCTGTCTCCTTTGCTTCCTCAGTTTCTCCCCTCTCCATGGTTTTCCCCCCTACTTTGAACCCAAATGTAGTAAAGAGTTTCTGGTCCCTGTTTTCCCCTCAAGCTCTTTCCTATCTATCTCTTTCCTTTCTATTAAAATTCATGAGGAAGAATCTTTATTGCAACATCTAATATCTCATCTTTCATTTATTCCTTTATCAAGGCCATCTTGCCCCTGCCCCTCTTTTCTCCCAATCTTCACCAACATCGCTAACAATTTACTAATTGCCAAGTACAGGGGTGCCTTGAAGACCCTCACCCCACTTAACCTTTCTCTAGCTCATTCAGCACAACTGAGTCTTACCCAGCACTGCTGTCCTGTCCCATTGCATTGCCCCAGCTCCTTCCTTTCTTGGCTCTTGCCTTGGACACTTGATGACAGGTTTCCATTTGCTCTGTCTTCCCCATTACCTCCAGTCTCCTTTCTAAGTCCACATCTGTTCAAATCAAAAAGGATTTTTTGAGCTACTGGAATAAAAAAGATATAATTTTAAGGGAAAATGTTCATAATATGACATTAAGTGAAAAAAAATACTTAAAATTGTATAAATTGGATTAAAATTGTATAAATAGGATCATTTCAACTACATGTAAATAAATACTATGTGTATATAGTATGCATTTATGTGCATATGTGTGTATTTGTTTCTAAGAAAAAAGACATCAAAAAGAGAACATGGTTATCTCTGGCAGTAGGATACTGAATGCTTTTTTTTAAATTAGCATTTATTATTCTTGTAACTTAGAATACAGTGTGATGTATAGTATGTTAGCATTTAAATTTTGTTTGAGGCACAAAATGTCTGGGAAAGCTATAGTATTACTCAAGTCAAGTTTTCAAAGATAGATGGGAATTTTCCAGGTAGATAAGAAAACCAATGTGTTTTAGGTAGAAAGAGAAGTGTGAGAAAAATCCATGGATATGTGAAACCACATTAATATTCAAAACATAATATTCTAGTAGACTAGACAACATGACAGGTTCACATTATGGTGACCTTCTGTGTATTCCTTGCTAGGATAATGGTCACCTATACATCCTTCAAGTTTTTTCTAAAACTACGCCTCTGACCCTGACCATCTCTGACTGTACCATAGCTCTCCTTCCTCTATTCCCCCATGCTTAGACCATACCACCACATGACCTCAATCAAGTAACAGCCCTCATTGCCTGTTTTCTCTGGCTCTGAGAGATTTGTTTTCCAGGACTATTTCCCTGCCTCCCTAATCAAGGCTTGTGTGGTCTGTTTCTGGGCAGTAGCATCGTGATAAATAAATATTATGTCCCTTGCCCAACTACACATATACCCATACATACACACACACCTAAATCTTTCCTCTAAATATGTATCATCTCCAGTGATATAAAATTATCATGAAAACCAACCCAGCCTCAAGTCTATAAAAAAATGTCTTCATTCCTTCAATATATCTCATATTCAGGATAACTTCAATAAAAACACAAATAATCTGCTTTCTAAACTTACTAGTTATTTTAGCAAAACTTCATCTTGTGATCCTCTTTGTGATCTTCACACCATGAGTTAGTGTATAAGAATGAGTTAAATATGTGTTAACAAGTAACAAATACATGATGAGTAGGATTAAGTCATCTTCCACAGGATCAAGTCTACCTTCAGCACAACGGCTCTTGTTCAGTTCAACACAACTGTTCAAATAGGTATTAATTTTGATGTGACTTGGGCTGGGGATGGAAAGAATACTGGCTTGGAAAGTAGGAATTCTACTCCCAGGACTGCTAAATGCCTAGGGGACTCTAGGAACATTCCTGTACTTCTCTTGTCTTCAACCTCCTCATCTTTAAAATGAAGGCCATAGATTAATTCCTTTAAGAAGTCACTCTGACTCTAAAATTCAAGGACTATAAAGGAAAATTATAAGGACATTTACCTCAACTCTGTATCTAGTTTTGCCCATTTTGCAAACTGACCTTTAAAATGGCTTCCAAAACGAACCTCAATTTTTACATTTGAATAACTGTGACACATGAGAAAACACAAATGTGACTTCCCCTGAACATCACCATGAAGCCAGTTTTCTGAAACACTAGAATACATTCACTCTATAAAAAATTTTTACAATCCTAAGATGCACCATATTTTCGTCCCTTGACAATTCTTCATGCTATAACACCAAAGTGAAGTTTTTGTATTCTCTATAGATTACATTTTTGAGCTACATCATTAGACTTCTTACTGTAATTATGATTTAAGACCTAAGATATCTGAACAATAATTGTATTCTTATTTGCAATAACTTAAACAAAGCTGATAACAAGTATTTAAATGCTCATTGTTCTTTTACTGTGAGATTCCAGCCTTAAAGTCATAAATTCTTTACCTTCTTATACAAACTCGAATGTGAACTATGAACATGCACTTTGGCAATTATTAAAAACGAATAATACATTAAGCACCAAACCAAATGCAAAGTTAAGTTCTCATAATCCAAAAAAAAAAGTGTGACCTTTTCATGGAGTTAGCCCTATTTTATAGTTACTAAAATAAATTTAAATAATTAAAATAAATTCAGCATAATTTAAAGTCACAGCCAATGTGAAAATACCTAGGCAAATAATTTTTTAAAGAATTACATAAAAAGAAACTAAATAATAGTTCTCTTTCTGTATTCCATAGCAATTTTATCCATGCTAGAAATATAAATAAATTTTGAGTGATTTCCAGAACCAGGTATAGAAACCAATTACCTAAATTGACTCCACACATTGATATCATTTAGCATTATAAAACAATTTTATCTTTTTTGAAGTGGCAGTGCTCAGTTTTGTAAAGAAAATCACAGAACCAATAGAAAACCCAGAAAAGTGATTTTAGAAGCTTTAAATTTCCATTAGTTAATATTTTTCTTTTCAGTTTATGGCTTTATCATATCTGAATTACATATACAAGACTGTGAAAGTCAGTGGTATTTTCTAAGCAGGAATCTGTTGAATTACCCCCTAAATAAGAAAAAAAAATCCAACTTCCAAGTACTTGCCACTAATGTTAACAAAACTCATCCCAATCCATCCATGGGCAAATTGAAGTCCCTTTCCATGCCAAACACTGGAAAGATAACTCAATATTTAAAAAAACACAACACTAATTTATTTTTCACTTACAACCAATCCAGGTCTAGCACAATAAACCATATTTTTAATCTGCTTTTGCATAGAGCCAAATATAAAGAAGTCAGAGTCTTTATTTATTTTAAAGCAAATGTGTCCAGCTTAGATATGTGATAGAATTTCTAAATCATAACACCCAACATCAAAGAGCAAGATTTCAGAGATTCCCTGATTGATTAATCAATTGCATAGCTTTCACTGTGTAAACACATGGGGGAAAATGTGAATTCTTTGTCTTCTAGATTTTCAAAGATATAATGAAAAATATGATGGTTTGTGAACATCAAAAATTGTGTTTTCATGTTGACTGATTAAAGCCTGTTAACATGAAACTGTAGCCATTGGTTTTTTTTTCTTTGTGTTACAGAATTAAAAATGTATGAGAAAGTTGGTCAAATAACCAGTAAAATTACTTGTATGCATTAGTATTTTTAAGAGGCAAAAAATGATATTCTATTACCATGATGAGACTAGAATTAATTTAAATAACTTTGGGCTTGATTCATGAAAAACAAAAATACTTACGCAGTAGGGGGGCATTATTTCTGCATTTTTTTATATGCACAAGTCATGGTCTGTATTCAACTTCCAATTCAAAAAGAAAAGTTGCAGATTTATGTAGGCAGGTTTTTGTGTGAGTGCACAGTTCCAAAGTGAAAAATAAATAAGCCTGTAGAGAACTTACGCCTTTTAGCAGAATGTTAAAAGGACTGCAGGCTGAACTCCAGGCAAAAAAAAAATCTCATCCCAATAAATTATTACCAAAATGTTAGCAAGCACCGAGTTGTCACACTCAGGCAGCAGGGACATAATGGTGACACAGAAGAAAACTGCCACATAAATCACTTTAAAATAGCCCTTTGCTTGGTATAAGGGAGAAACTTCCATCCTCAGCTGAATCTCATCTCCCACCTTTTCATCTCTATGATAAAATGGCAACTGTCCAAATCACTAAAAATAATTTAAAACAAATCCCTGGAGATATTGCTGCCAAACTTAGTAAAGCCTTTCACGATTAAGAAGCAAATGGAGACTGTATAAGAAAAATACTTTTCAGAAATATTCTCCCTTTTAAATCAGAATTGATAAAGTAAATCACAGGTTTCAAAGTAAACCAAAGGATATATATATTTTTTTCTTAATTCCTCTTGGGAAAGATATCTTTTTTAAAGTATAGAAAAAAAAGAAACAGATTGTATAACTTAAATAACTTGGTATTGTCAGAACAATTGCCATGGAGGTGAGTGCATTTAACTCATAAAAAATGTTCATGGGATTTTTATGTATACTTGTAAAAGATAATTTTGAGCACTCCAGTCACATCTAAAATATATTTTTAAAGACTTGTTCAGTAGAAAAAAATATCTGTTAAAATTGTCTATCTTTGAATAAAAATGAGCTTTGTAATTAATGATCCTGAAAAGTCATTCTAATAGTAAATAAAGTAAATCAACATGATTGATATTTTTTAAAAATAAAATGGGTCATATGTGTTCTTAAAGACCTACTTGTCTATTTATAGAAACAGTAGTTTCAAAAATAATCAATTTCACTTTGACATAAAGTGTTTAGAAACACTGTCAAAACTCTATTGTCTCTCACATTTTTAAAAACATCATTTTTGTTAATCTATCTTTATCTTTTAAACTTTCAGAAAGTCTTAGCTATTTTATAGACCCGTCCTGTGACCATATTTCATCTTCATTTGCTTCTTCTTTAACTGTCTCTTGAACACAATTGGAGAATAATCCTAGACATTCAAGATAATTTTATTAATTCCGTGAAAACGATTGCATAATAACACTGACAGCACTCAACTCCCCTTGTCAATTCTGAAACAGAAGTTTCATTACTGTTACTGTCTTAAATTTAGCCTCCTTCCTTAAGCTGAGGGGGAAAAAATCAACTCGCAATTTAGACAGTTACCAAATTACCAAAACTAGTACAGCAACTCTTAATGAGCAGAACCATTAACAATTTTCCGACTGGAGCCCCTGTTCAAATACCTTGGACACCTTGTTAGCACAGAATGAGGTGTTCAATCAAGAGACTGGGAATTGGAAGTACCAGGGCACAGTTTTGAGTGGTGATTACAAGGGCGAGAGGGTGAGTGCCAAAGTAACAGTCTTCTACCCTGCAGGAAGCTGAGAAACCTTCAAGTCTACATTTGTAAATCAGGCCCGATGATTACAGCAGTCACAAGCAAAGAACATATGAAACAATTATTTGCACCATTCTTTCACTGTTTTAATTTGCTCTTAAAATGAACAAGATGATCCCCAGAGTCACTGGCATTTTGTCTTTATAAATTTAGCGCATGTGCTAGGATTTTTCATGGCATTGTAAGCAAAGGAAAAGACGAAAGGAATCATTTCAAAGAGATTCTCTTTTTTTCTTTCAAGTTATATTATTATTCAGGTTTGCTGTGACTTAAAATGTACAACGCAGGCTGCAGGAGTTTACTTTAGATATTTGAGTTGTGTTTCTCGTGTTAAAACACAAAATACTTGTTCCTTAATTATTGATTCCTATTTTTTGTGTTGTTTTCCATTTAAGTAAAGTGACTTAGACGTTGAAACTTTGGCATTAAATTGATAAGGAATAACACAACATGTTTCTAGGACTTAGCTATCTTTAAGCATTCTTTGCCAACCCACAGCTCACAAATAATCTACTAAAAGAATCTTACTTTAGGCTACAGTATTTAAGTTGTCCTCAACACTTAATAGCGAAGCAGAGTCAAACCTGTGTGTAAAAGAATATATTTATATTACTTTTAGTGTAAACATTTTCTTCTGTGAAAAAGTTTTACTGAAAAAAACAAAACTAAGCAGAAAACTAAATATTTTAAATGCCAATACATTCGATTGATCTTATTGCTAGTAAGCACATTTTTTTATTGACTATTGAAATAAATTAAAATTTAGATGTCATAGAATAAAGTATTTATAGTTAAAAAAAAGAACTGCAAGTATATATTAAAAAAATCTATTCTATGCTATAAAAATCTGTTGTCATTTTTAAAATGTATATCCTAGTTATACATATTTTTGTTTTCTTCATTATTTAGAGAATGTTATTCTAATTGTTCGGGGGGATAGTTTTGTTAATTAAAGACCTGAGGATCTACATATAAGATGACTTCTTATGTTTTTAGATGCCTTAATAATTTCAAAAACTTCATTATGATTTCATCTGAAAAATAATTTGCAAAAGAACTTACTTAAACACAAATGAATTTTACTTCCTTTCATGTAAAGATATTAAATGTTGGATTCAAAGTGTCTATTTTCTTTATTAGTTGGCTACTGAAAACTATAAAGCATTTTTAAAAGGCTATCAATGCATTTTGGAATTTGAAAATATCCCCAAATCCTGTTTATATAAGCAAGGAAGAAAAAGGACATATTTTAACTACTCACAATTTATTTCAGAAACTCTATTAAGTAATATGATTAAGTTTATTTTTGAAACAGGTTTATATATTTTCCTAGAGAGCCTTCTCTTTCCTCTTGACTATTATTTCTGTCGGTTTGTTTGCTGAATGGCGCAATATTGAGATTCCAGATTTTGATTTCCCGTACTAAATCAATGGTTTAAAATGCTGTAAACTCATATGAGAGATTACTATGTAATTTTGTAATGTATTACAGTCACATCATTTGTCCCCCAAACCACAAGTGATTATTGTTAAAGTGCTCTTTTTTTCAACCAGGAAAATCTTTTTCATCATAGGCTAACCAAATGTAGAGGGCGCTGTTGTTCATGTATTTTGAACGTGTTCATAAAACAAAACACATTCAGCTAATAGTTTAATTTGCTTTTCAAAACCTGCTTACACATTCCAATGGAAGTATTTACATGTAATGCATGAATTTAAATTTAAAGTAATTGAAAAAGTGCTTATGTAATATTATTAAAGTTGTATTTGCCTTTAAGGATATACATATTTTTAATTGTCTCTAAGTCCTAATCTTTAATTCATTTTAAACATTGATTACTAAATTTTATAGAATACTTTAATTTTCTAGTATGATAATCATGGAAAAAGGATAGCTTTGTGCTTAGGAGATGCATGCTGGAAAACAGAGGTGTCATTTTCAAATGATTCAAGAAAAAAAAGTGAATGTGGCAAAATTGTTAATTGTTGATTCTGGGCATTCATGTGTTTCTGGTATTACATTTTCAACTTTTTAAGTTTAAAATTTTTCAAACTAAAGACTTGAAAATATTCTGATTACTTAACTCATTTTTAATTTATATGGTTATCTTTGTTAATTATTTTTAAGGTAAATAGACATTTTAAAAATATTTCACTGAGCATGCCTACCTTCTTTATGTCTAGCTTTTAATGCAGTTTTAAAGCACAAAGTTTTATGCGGATATGACAAATATATCATTTCTTTCATTATTTGAGCAGGGAAAATTATTTTAAGATAAAAATCTTTACAAAATCTTTAAAACGGTATATAATAGTGATTTCTCTAATTTTTAAAACATTTTCTGCAATATCATGATCATAAGTTTTCCTCTCTTTTTTTGTTCTCTGACATTATGATTGCTGTAAAGAATTTAAAAATTGAGTCAAAACAAATTATAGTCAGTATTATTCTATACACAAAATTTAGGTAAGACAATGTTATAAACTTATGAAATAAATTCTAAAAATCTAAAAGTTTGGACACATCTTTGTATGTAAAGCATTGAATAAATGCTGCATAAAATAACCAGCACCTTTCCAGAAATAGTAGATGCTATATATACATTACAATTCTAGATTTAAAATGCATTAACCTAGAAAACCCAGGACAGACACTAAAACGAGATTATATACTAATGTTTTTATTCTTAATCCTTTGCGTTTAATACTTAGAAAACACCACTTGAAAATTTTTCTTGCCATATTTGCATATTTAATATATCTAAATGTATTTTTTATATTGTGATATATTCTGGATAGAATTAATAAGAGGGTATTGTCTCCAGTTAAATAAAATTACATTGGAAATTATATGGATTTTGATTATTTCTTTTTCATTTATATTGTCAGGCACACTGAAGCAGCAATAATACCTCTCCCCCTCTTTTTCTTTTAACTCTAACTTGCAGAAAGAAAGAGAATGTTAGTGACTAGTATATGTAAATGTGTAAATATATATTCTATGCATAGCCAAGAAAGTAAATCACTAGAAAGACATAAATATAGCTTAAAGAAATTTTTTCAGTGTAGCTCAGACATAACTTTTCACCACTTCAAGTTATTTTAAAGTCAAAATAAGCATGGCAGAAAGCACAAGAAGAAAAAGCAGTGTACTAAAATGGCTCATAACTTGCTCTTTTGAATAGAGTATCTGAAACTTTGTCTGGGTAAACTGTATCTAATCTAGCACAAGTAAGCATTGTCTGATTTTTATGGTATCCATGAACGTTCAAGAAGTTTTCCACCTTAAAAACAAGGAGGTAAGGGTAGGGGACCATGGTGGGGGAGGGCTGATCCATAACTGAGTAACAGTTCCTTTTATGATTGGCAAGTTCTTTGGTACCAACATACCCCCCAACCTGACTGAGGAGGACGCTGAGATGCAGTTCAGCCCTGTCTTTATGTCAGATCACTGCCATCAAAACAATGGCTCATATTACATGAAAATCTTGTGCAAATGAGCCATAATGGGAGTGAATGACAGTCTCCTAAGACCATGCAGCAGGGTCCTCCTTTGATCTGAAATACTGTTAATCTTTCTCAAACCTAGCACACTAGGTGTACTTGGCAGATCCTATATGAGAACGTCCCCATAGCACAGATCCAGAGATAAACAAGCTGTAAGTGAAAGAGACTCCAGTGAAAAGTTCCATATTGGCTATAGATTTTCATTTTACTCGAGCCTTTTTTATTTTTGGTTTTTGTTGTCATTGTTGTTTTGATAATTGTTTCTGTTCATTCTTTTATAGGACATTTATACTCTATACTTTCTTATTTTAAAATCTTGGTAGAATTATTTTACACATATTGGGTTGAATTTTAAATAGCTGATGTTAAAAATTATTTTGAAAAGACTTGCATAGGTTATAATGATTTGAGAATGTACAAAGTGCCTTATTTACATAGGCTTTTGTCATTAATCATATGGCCTCCATCTGATGGCTTTATATGATGCTACACCAAAATATGAAAGGGAGAAAAGTGAGATGTTTTCTAGTGTAAAAAAGAATGATTTCAGTGTTTCCACTTCTGAGGTGGTTTAAACAACCATTGAAATATCACACAAGGAGTTATAGATCACCCTTTAGATAATAGAAGGCATTTTCTTTTGCTCTCTGATATCAAAATCAAATTGTTTGGTTGGGTAGCCAAATATGTAAGGCACATGTAGACTAACGCAAGCTGAGTCAATCATGGTAATTCAGTGCTGGTAGGAAATGTGCCTCTTCAGTTGTGCTCTGCTTTTGAAGTGTTGCCTAAAAATCAGCCTTGGGCTTCAAAGAGAGAAGGATTATACTTTATCCAGCAATTAATATGGCTGGAACTCAGAACGTCAGCATCTAACCACGATCCTGGCCCGACAGTAGCATGGCAGAAATTTAGTCTGCTTCAAGACTTGGAGTAAATCATAAAAATGAATAAATAAGCCGTGAAATATTATTACTGTGTGGCAGAAAAGAAGGGAGGAAAATAAACCCTGTCCCTTTTTTCGACATACAGGCAAACCATCCCTAAAAAGTGATGTCCCGGACCTTGTCCTGGTCTTCTTCACCTGGAGAGATCATTTTAATCTCCTACCAACTGTTCAGCAGAAAGAAGTGCTATCAGGGGGAAACTTACTCCCTTTGCCTTCCAATACTGGTCGGATGGCAACCTTTCCAAGTCCCTGCTCTCTGTCAGAAGTCAAGGGTTCAAAAATGGTCAGAATCTCAAACAACAGAAAAGCAGCCGGGTTTTGCAGGAAGAGTTTAAGTACGTTAGATTGCACAGAGTGGTGCGACGAGATACTGGTGTTAGGTTTCATTTTCATTCTAAATCTCACTTTAAGTGCCCTCTGCCAACAGCCTGCAGAGGAGAGGAATTCCCTTCTGCTACTGGGTCACTGTAGAATGCACGTCCTTAGAATACAGTCATTTCTACTTCTTACCCGGCTAGGTTTGAGGCTGAATATTAAATGACCACGTGCCCTCACCTGCACAACAGCAGGTGATTTAGAATTACTGTGTCAGCATGATGTGTTTAGTGCGGGCAGACGGGTGTCCTGTCATCTCTTCTAGAAGTTGTGAACAAAACTGAAGAGAATCTCTCACTGAGTCTAGGGAAGACTCCCCCTTGGAAGGGGTAGATGTCTCAGAACAACCAAGCAATCTGTTTATTAAAATCTGACATAGTTGCTGCTGCATGTTTCCTTATGCATTTTTCTTCTGACACGAAGGAAAATCCATGCGTAAAGTATTTACAGAAGAGTATCACTGCATCGTGACAGGCTAAGCAATGGGTTTCATTAATAAGCAATGTTTATTGCTCAGTACGGAGGTTTTGCGTGGAAGGAGCTTGAAGAATGATCACTATAAAATCTAATATTAACAAAAAGCTTTAATATGTAATAGGCTCTTTGATATCATATACATATTTACCCCTAGATCCCACACATAAATATGGAACTGGAATCACAAAGGCATTTGATGTTCTACATAGTTCTTGCATTTGGGATATTTCCTTTTTTATATAGCCTCACATTTAGCACTCACAGTGAACAGCCTGACAGTGTAGTTTAGTTCCACAGAAAGGTGGCAGGAAGAAGACAGGATGGTTGACGAATTCAGTATCTGACAGAAGGCAAAGTGATGCCTCTAAGCTTTATTCTGTTGAAAATGGGGGCAAAAAGTGTCCAAACTTAAGAGAATTCATTTTCCCCTTTCCTTTTTTGCTCTCTTGCTATAGAAGTGGTATGATCCCTGGGTCCTACTTCAAGTATCAGGGAGTCCACTAGGGCTATTTCATAAAATAAGAGTCCTTAGAGGCAGAAGACATGTGTGAAGCAAAGATGGTTCAAGAAACAGAAAAAAAAAATTCTTTAGCAACTAAAAGGTAACAGGAAATGAAAGAAAGACTACTTTTAAGATTTCATCTGAATGATTTTTTTTAATGACATAAAGTTTTCTGGTAGTACACCATCATTATCCAAAAACTTGGAGTTTCGGCAATGTCTGCTTATACAAACCACATGATGAAATATCCCTGTGATGTATTTAGCTTTCAGTAGGGCTCAGTTGTTAGGTTCAAACTGTTTAGAACTAGTTTCTAAGGAACCATAACCTATTTACAGCTTAATGTTACTAGATAATCATTATTCTGTCCCATCTCTATCAATGCCCCTCAAGGATGAAACAGCTATAAATCTATAAATGTATTTTAAACTGTCACAGATTTAAAATAAACCTATAGATCTATTAAATAAAATCAATCACTTTGTCAAAATATCAACTTTGGTTGTTGTTCTTATGAAATCTGTATTTTCCATAACATAAGCACTGGAAAATGTTTTTTTAAAGAAGACAAAAACAGGGGCACCTCAGTGGCTCAGTAGGTTAAGCCACCGACTCTTGATTTCAGCTCCAGTCATGATCTCACAGTTTGTGAGTTTGAGCCCCGCATCGGGCTCTGTGTTGGGATTCTCTGTCTTGTTCTCTCTCTGCCCTTAACCCACTTGCTGTCTCTCTCTCAAAATAAATAAACTTAAAAAAATAAAGAAGACAAAAACAAACACTTGGTTATTGTTTTTATAAAGTTGAAATTTCTGCAGAGTCCTCAACACTTCCCAGCAGTTCTATCTGTTATTATCTGGTAAATTCATTTCTGAGCCATCTTGTCCAGTGTTTAAATTTTTATTTATTTAATCTCTTGAATGAATAATACATTTATATGAGCTCAAAATGCAAAATAAGCAGTAAGAGTGTGAACAAGTGAAAATTCTTCCTATATCTCTCCATCTCTTCAGTTTCCCACTCTCTCCAGTCAGATAATTTTATATACTCTTTATCTGGGTAATTTTTGTCTATTCTTTCATAGTGTCTTGTGTAGATATAAGAAAAACAACCACTACCTCCCCTCCATCTGCCGCCCATCTCTCACTCCTCCCTTTGCCTCACACTTCATTCTCCTGACTATGTCCTCCGTCTCTCAAGCATCCACCAACCTCCTCCATGTGCAGCCATCTTTTCTTTTTTCCTCCTCTAACAATGGAAAATGTATTCTTTCTCTTCACTGAGTCCAATTCTTTTCTCCAGGTTTAAACACTACCTTCTGCACTCAAAACTTTGCCCCATTTGTTCTCCTCTTCTGCTTCCTGCATCTCCACTGTCTACGTCTCTAGGTTCTGGAGCTAGTTATTTAAACCTAAGTCTTGAACTCTTGACTTCCACTCAGGTTACAATGTCATGGTTTGTGGGGTTGAGCCCAATGTCAGGCTCCATTGTGACAGTGCAGAGCCTGCTTAGGACTCTCTGTCCCTCTCTCTCTGCCCCTCTTCTTCACTCATGCTCTGTGTCTCTCAAAATAAATAAATAAACTTAAAAAAAGATTCACTTCCTTAGTTGCACTAGCCATATTGCAAGTGTTATTTTCACTAATAACCTTCAGTTTATCTGGTAACGTGAAAACAAAAGTAGCATCAACTTCATAGACTATTATATATGAAGAACATGTATTAATCACTCTATTGTGTGCCTCAAATTAATGTAACATTGTGTGTCAACTGTACTCAAATAAAAAAAAACTTTTTAAATGAAAAAAACATAGATCATGTAAATTGGCATAAAAATTGAATATAAATATGGATAAGGAAATAGGTATAGTATGAACATAGAGAAATAAATATAGGGAGATAAAATTATTTTTTAACAACTTAGTTTTCTTTATACCATAATAAATACTTTTAATCCTAGGGAAGCTACATTTTTTAACTTTAGGCAATTTTAATAAATTATATTTATGCCCTCAATAGCTCTTAAGTGTGAACCCACATTTATTTTCCATTTTCACTTTACGCCTACTTTTTAAATAAGGTATTATTATATCATATCTGCAAAGGCAAAGACCATAACTTTGTGTTCTGTTTTCATAACAGATACTCCATCAAGTCTGTTGAAATGGACGGAGTGTCCTCACAGAAACTTGATTAACGTTTTCTCGTGTGTGTGTGACAAGTCCTCTCACTTCATCCAAACTATACTTCAATTTATAGATTCAAGTAGCATGGTCTCTTTGTATCTTCTGTTCTAGAGTTGATAATCATCTAAGTTTTAAGGACTTTTAAATCTTCAAATCTGCATTAGCCCATCTGAATTACTTTAGACTTTCTCTAATTTAAAGATTACTATAGAATCTGCTTACGGTCAGAATGTTACACGTGCCAGTCACTAGTAACCAAGATAATTATGTGTCTTAAAACTCTTTGATTGCACTTGCAGATTCAATTAGCCAGAATAAAATAATTATAATGGGAAGAAACAAAAAGTAATAAAGGGCGGTATTAAGTCTTACTTCTTGCTCTCTGCCTAAGAAGTCAATTTTTCCAAACAAAGAAGCTTTTTCCTACTATATATATCTATACTCAGATATTTTAAATACATATTTTTAAAAGTTGTTAATCTTTCATTGCATTTATATATATTCATTAAAATGTTCAAAATACTAACTAAAATTTTCAAATAAGAAGTTCCCTTTCATAAATTTAACTATGCTAGGAAGTAAGTACAACATGAATCCTTCCTGTTACCCTCAGAGTTCTGCACACTTATTAAACACTCTATAGACACTAGTGAAAATTTGATCAAGTGACATTTTCTTATAAGCAAACCCATGTTGTAGAAACAATAGCTTACAGAAAAGATAAAACAAGACGTGTCACTTAACACTTAAATTTTAATCCATATTTGTAATTAAAACTAGGATGCTAAGTATTTTTATATTTATCATCTCATTTATTCTTCAAAAGAGTTTATACCTTTTGGGTACTGAAACTTCATTTCATGAATTCAATTCATGAATTAATTTATGCACAAATTTGTATATATATTATATACACATATATACTGACCACATAAGGATGTATACATTTTATTTTTTTACTTTTTTTAACATTTATTTATTTTTGAGAGACAGAGAGAGACAGAGCACAAGTAGGGGAGGGGCAGAGAAAGAAGGAGACACAGAATCTGAAGCAGGCTCCAGGCTCTGAGCTGTCAGCACAGAGCCCAACGCAGGGCTTGAACTCACAAACTGTGAGATCACAACCTGAGCTGAAGTCGGACACTAACTTACTGGGCTACCCAGGTGCCCCGTGGACGTATACATTTTAAAAGGAGGGATTCCAATGTCAAAGAAATTGTGCTATATTCATAAAATAGAATACTGGGCAGTCACTATAAAGAACTAAAAGATATAGCTATAAATAGAGAACAATCTTTAAAATATACATATTTTTTTTAGTTCACAGAAAAGAACTAAGTGAGAGCCACTTATTAAAAAGAGAGAGAGAGAGACATATATATATTTATATGCTTGAGAATATTCAGACTACAGGGGAAGAAAAATTTTGTTCTGTTTGAATTTTTACCAATTTTTAAAATGCTTTAATTTTTATCAAATTAATGTGTTCAGTATTGAAAGTCTTAAAACGACAACAAAAAGTCTTCTACCTCAAATCCCCTAATCTACTAGACTCTTTTCAGCAAGAATAACACTTTCTTTACAAATCTATTTGCCTCTGTATTCCTAAATAAATGCATTACACTTATATTTCATAATCTAACAATTTTACACATTATGTATTGACTTCCTATTATGTAAGTACCATCTTACACTTTACTTCCCGTATCCCTTCTTTTGTGATCACAGACTTTTTAAGATTTATATGTTTTGCTTATATAAATATTGTTCCCTGCTGAGTCAAATGATAGTCAAATGTGCTATCATTATTTTTCTTTTCTTGCATTCCTTGTTGTGTTTCACAGAGTCAATATTTGCTTTTTGTAAAGTTAGAATATTATTTTGCTTGTTGTAATATTTGTATGTACCTAATTTCTCCCCAAATTTTCAACAGAATTATAATACTTATATCAATTATATTTTTTCACATTATCAAAATAAATCAAATCAAACTAAAATAATTTTCCACCATAAATCCTCTTTGGGTCTTCTGGCTTCATGTGAAAACTAATTGGGATTGCTGTTAGACCTTTTGCTGTTATCTTGGAGTTTTTGTTTGCCTCTCTCTTTCTTGGTTAACTTATTCTGCTATAGTGGAACAATAGTACCTTATCAAGAATAAGCCTAGGGAAGATAATTCACTGCAAACTCATATGTTTGAAAATACCTTTATTTTTACATGAACAGAGAGTTTGCTGAATATAGATTTGTAAGATGAAAATATTTTTATCAAACTTCATGTGTTAAGTACTTGGTAAACCTTTCCAATCAGTTGACCCACGTCATGTCCTTCAGTTCTGTGGATTTTCTTGTATTATATCTCTATTTTTCTCTGGTCGTTCCTCTTAGAACTCCTGTTCATCTTGATGTTGGACTTCCTGGAAAATCTTATTAATTTTCTTTGACTTCCCAATGTTCATTTTTTTGTCTTTTGATACTACTTTCTCAAAGATTAACTTCATTTTATCTTTCAGCCTTCTTAATTACATTTCTAGTTTTGTTTTTAATTCTCAAGATCTCTTTTTTATTCCCTGATCCTTAAAAAAAATTAACTTGCAGTTCTTGTTTCGTGGAAGCAATCACTTCTTTTTCTAGCTGATGTTATCAATTAGCTTTTGTTTTCTTCTCTTTTCTGAATTGTCTCTATTTCTTCATAGTTCACTACTTATTTGTTTGTTTGATCTCTACATAAGAAGTCATTTTTTTCAGGGTGTCTGAGTGGCTCAGTTGGTTAAGTGTCTGACTTTGGCTCAGGTAATGATTTCAACGTTTGTGAGTTCAAGTCCTGCGTCAGGCTCTGTGCTGACAGCTTGGAGACCAGAGCCTGCCTTGGATTCTGTGTCTCCCTCTCTCTCTGTTCATCCCCTACTTGTACTCTGTCTCTCTCTCTCTCAGAAATAAAGATTAGAAAATTTTAGAAGTCTTTTTTGCCAAAGAAGCATTTTCCTACTAGATGCCTATACTGAGATATTTTAAGTATGTATTTTTAAAAGCAGTTGTTTTCTTTGCATTCATATGTCTTCAGTAAAAATATGTTGAAAATACTATCTAATACTAATATAATAATTATATCTCTCCTCAAATGCCTGGAGTTGCTTGTCTTCTCACTCATATTTAACATTGAGTTCCCAAGAAGGTGACTGGGAGCTCTGCCTGAGGAGGAAGAGTTTAATGATTAGAGGAACTGCCTTTTTTTTTTTAATTGTTGTGAGAAAAAACATCAGTGCATCTCAAATGTCAGTCTCTTCTTTGTGTATCTGGTCCTGTGAAGTCTGAGCCTCCCAAGGTCCTACATGGTGAGCAGGTTTCTCTACTTTTCATTATCTCATTCCATAGCATTTGGGTTTCTACTCTGCATGCTGCATTCTCTGCCTTCTGTCCATTATTACCTGTCCACCTGCTTTTCATCTTCTAAAAATCTGCTGACATCTTCACTGTTATTTCTTCTCCCTCACTCTTTGCCTTATGAGTTTACAAGTTTTATGTGCCTGTCCTTGTAGTTGAGGAGAAGATGCTATTTAATATATGTTTTCAATGTGCTGGTTTTAACTGAATGTGTACATATAATTTTTTAGCAATTATTCAAGGGAATCCAGAATTTACATGAGTAGCCATATAACTTTCATCTCCAGAAAAATGTTGAATTAAAGAAATCTTTCCTCTCTGTGAAGACCGTGAGGTACTTATCACTGGGAAAGTTCAGTGTATAGTGCTATAACCAGTAGTGATAACAACTCCATGTCCACTTCCCCAGAAGTAGGTGTTCAGGATAGGAAAATAGTTGCTGTCCTACACCTCCTTGTAAGTGCGTAAATCAGTTCAACATTTCCAAAGGACAGTTTAGAAATATATAAGAAGAGAATTAAAAAAGCATACCTCCTGATAGTAACTACATTTTTTAAATTTATCTAAGAAAACTTCAATATATCTATCTATTCAGTTGCAGGTCAGATGAAAGTTGATCACAGGAAATCTCCTAGAGCACAGCTGCTGAAAAGCTGTTTCACTGAGCTGCCTTTTGAATCATTTCTTTCTCTGTGACTCTATCTCTGTTTTCTCATAGCCACATTAATACTTTCCCAAAATGGCACTATAAGTCTTGGATCTATGGGATCCTTTGGCTTGATTCCTCACAACCAAATGGCTTAATCTTTGTGACTGAATTCCATTTCCTGGGAGGATAAATTTGATTGGCCTGGTCAACTGAGTTTTTGTGGTCAGTGCCCAAGAAGGAGTTAATTGATACATTAGAACTGTCTCTTCTCAGACTACTAGGGTTGGAAAGCTTCCTTTAGAATGAAGTATGGACTTCTGGAGAAAACTATCAGCTTCTCTAATACTTCTGGTCAGAAGTAGTCCGGATAGTACATAGAACACTAGTCAAGTAGTTAAATTGGATTAGTCTACAATGGCTAGTCTAGAGTCAAACATTGGCATGAACCATGACTCAAATTCCATTGAAGTTGTTTTAATTTCAGTTCACTACTGATCCAGCAAACAGAGTGGAAAAGATAATCATCAGATCAAGGATATAAATGAGTAGACTTCCTGGATCCTTTAAGTTTTGTCCAAATTTAAACAGACTCAGTGGCACTCATGGATTGAGGAACTGGACAGAAAACCCTAGAATGCTCAAGTGTAGGAAAGAAGCATATCAGCATTCAGAGACTTATTTTGTTACCACAGGGAAAAAATTATAATGTATTTAACTTACATTTTTACATAACGTATTTTATATTACCAGCACGTCTACTGGAGGTTTCATTTCACATGGTCTGGACCTGGATACCACACTATGTAATATAAATGAGTGAAAAGAATATATAGAACAAAGTGTGTACCAGGGCAACTCTGATAAATGGTAACATCCCAGCCTCCACAAGGACAAGAAAACTAGGGCTGGGAACACCATAATATATGGGAGAAAGAAACTGCTATTCAGTTGTAGGAGACTTTATTTTTGCAGAAACATGTATTTCTTTACTTTCTGGGTTTTTTGGGTTTTGTTTTTAAAAGAAATCAGAAATCAGATTCTTATGTGGCATTTCTGGATTTTGAAATGTTGGCAAATTATCAAGATTTTTTAAATTGGAATAATTCATAGCCTTTGGGATTCTGAGACTGTGACTTATCAGTTCTTCACACTTTAGTTTTGAAGGGTGTTCTCCTATCCACAGCCTAAACAAAGCTGCATCAACATGAGGTTGGTCCTGATTCTCTCTACGTTAGACTTCACGGTCAATGCTCACTACTAGAAAATTAGCAAGATACAAGCGGTAGTGTGGATAATAGTAGGGAGCGCATGCTATCTCAACAAGCCTACATCTTTCCTTCTTTGTTTTGGATACAGTGCTTTCATGCCATTCGTTGGTCTCTCTTTTCCTCCACTGAAGTGTAAGTTTCATGAATGCAGGAGATTTATATGTACCAAAAAAAAGACTTTTTAGAACACTGTTAACACTGTGTGGATCAAACAAGACACATCTACTGATAGAATTAGTCTTTTCACAGCTAACTTGTGAACCTATCTACACATACCCCAACATATAAACACACATTAGGCACCTCCCAAATACGGTGATGGATTTTAGTTATTTCCCCAGGCCAAACCCAATACATTATGAATGAGGAATTTAGTCTCATATACCAATTTTCCACAAAATGCCAATGTTAAAATAGAAAGAATATTGGAGAACTTAGCTTTAACAACTTATTCAGAGTCTTTTTTTTTATTCAGAGTCTTAAAGACAGTAAATTATATGTATGTAATTATTTTTTAATTTTCTTTGACAGGTGGTAAGATTCCTTAAATTTTAAGATATAATTTATGTCTAGGTGTCATATCTCCCCAGTTTTTGAGGTAATTCTAATGTTAGTCCAAACTATAACATATCAAAAAGCTTTATTTAAATTCCTTTCATAAAACCAACCATACTTTTTCCAGTCTACCATCCAGAAGGTGTTATGTAACTAAAACATGTAACAACCGTGTGATTATTCTGGATTAAATAATATCAACATTACCCTTTATGAACTACGGGCAAGGCACCCATGTTTAGCCACCTCTTTACTCTATTCGTGGAACTGGCAAAATGCTATATTTATTTCAGGGTGTGTTTGCCCAGGTAATTTTCAAACTTCAACTCTGATTCTTGTGCCCAGATTTTTTTTTCCCGAGCTCTTTTGACTTCACACATTGAAATTTATGGTGCATTTCACAGTGCTCCCTGCTGTGGGCCCGGTCAGGTACTGGCTGCCAGGCCACTAGGAAACAAGAAATGAATGCTTGGAAAGCCCTGTGGCTGTTCTTAACTAAAGAGCTGCAAACATGACCACAGTTCCCTGCAAACCCCCCTAGATTGTCCGAGGAAAAATGGCAACAAGCTGGAGCCATTCAGTGAAGCAATATTTTCCTTATTACTTGCAAAGTCTTTTATTTAGCCTCAACAGCGTCATATCTGAAATGATTCTGTGACTGGGGGCAATAGTTAGGTAGCCATCTGTTCTCTCCGATTAGCTGTCAGTAGAGTAGAGTGTTTTTAGTCAATGTTTTCAAATGACTTTAAAATACCAACAAATTCAATATTTGTTCGTGACATTAATGAGCAATGTTTGCCTGTTTTCATCCCAAACAAAAAGTTGGATTCTCCAGTCACGTTATGTTATCTCCAGAGCTACTGGTGCAAATGGGGAGCTTCCAACTTTTTTTTAAAGGAAAGAAAAGGAAAAGAGAAAATTGAAAGATGGCCAAAATGTCAAGATGGATTTGGTATACCAGCACTATCTTCACACTTGCGATTTTAAAAGTAAATCTTTAATTTGGGGATTTCTGACTACCTACCATTACAAGCCCCTACAGGGCAATGATCTATCAACTTCTGACTGTCTCAAACTGTTTGTGCCGAATTCCACATCGATCAAGCTCACACTTGCTACACGTCCAACCAGAGAACCAAGAAACAATAATTTTCAATTAAGAAACCAGAAGAAGACTTGGGGATTTGATTTATGGTGCATGACTAATTACCAAATAGCTGGCCTAATGAAAATTAAGCTGCCGGTTACTACAAAGATTTAACTTCATTTTCTTGAAGAGATACTGATATGATCCAGAATGTAATTTATTGAAGTAGTATGATGCATTTTAAAAGTCATAGACATGTAAATTAGGTAATTATCATTTTTAAATGATAGGACTAATTATTTATATTATGATGAATTTTATATTCAGAGTGCATATACACCTGAAATAAAAGCTTATCTTTGCTTACAATAATGATTTTCACATCCTTATGGTACTGGAAGATCTAAAAATATTGCATATAGTGTAAGGATTAGAGACTCTTTTTCAAAAAAAGACAGTTAAAATTAATAGCTTTTAATTTTTTTGAAAATTCCTTGCTAAAATTATTCAGAATGAGTAAATGAATGAAAACTTTAAAACCATGTAAAATGTTATCAAGTGGAATGTGTAAGATAGTATGAATAGTTTGTGTTAAATTTAGGGTTTTTTCTTGTATTATTTAATACAGACTCACAAATACAAATGCCTAAAATCATAAATATGCTACAATGCAGTTAAATGTAATTATCATGTGTTATGTTCTTTGATACGTTAACTTGGCTCTATTTACAAATAGTCGGCTTTCCACACTATTTTTCCCTTAGTTCACCTCAAATATTCTCCTGCGCAACCAAGTTGAACCATTACTTATTCCCCAACATCACATTTATTCCTTGCCAACCTTCCTTCATTCACATTGTCTATTTATAAACTTTCCCAAAGTCCACATCTCCAAATTCTGCCATCTTTCAAGTCCAATCTTAGATGTCACGATCTCCATGAAATGAACAAAACTTGTCCCTTCATCTTTCCACCTCTCCTGAAAAGATGCCTTCCATCATGAAAGGATGCCTTCTTTCTTTGGAATGCCACAGATTCCTCTGGTCATCAGTCAGATCACTGGTTCTCAGTCCTGGCTGAGGACCTGTAACATTCTATTTCTGATTTGGGTGCCAAATAATGGGTGTTTTCAGTTCATGAAAATGTACCAAGCTGCATACGTATGTGCATTCCTCTAGATGCATACACTATGCTTTACTAAGAAACACTTAAAAATATCAGTGCTGTGACTCCATCCCAAACCAATTAACTCAGAATCTCTGAGGATGGAGGTTTGAGCATTGGTATTTTTTTCCAGAAGTTCCCCATATGACTCTGAACATTAGGTCCAGAGCACCCAGTGTAGATGGTGTCTTGAGAACTTTCTCTTCCTTTCCCCAGGCTGCTTCCACTGAAGTAACCACATATGAATGGACGACCAAAACTGCAAAACTCCTAGCAATATACATTTTACAAAGGAGTTTTAAGTTAGAGTAATTTATAATCACTATATGTTTCAGAGTTGATAAGCATCTTAAGGATGCTTATTTCTATACTGTGATCATTTCAAGGGGATTGACATTATTACAGTATTTCTAATATTATAGGTCTTATTATTATGGCCTTATAGAAATAAGCCCTCCCCTTCTGACTGTGTGCTACTTGTGACCAGGAACTCATTCTCTTTTTTAAATAAATATTCATCACAGTACTCTTTTTATGTTGCTTGGCCAACAATTAAAAAGAAAAGTGAGGGACACCTGGGTGGTTCAGTTGGTTAAGCATCTGACTCTTGATTTTGGCTCAGATCATGATTTCTCAGTTTGTGGGTTTGAGCCCTGTGTCAGCGTCTATGCTCACAGTACAGAGCCTGCTTGGGATTCTCTCCTTCTCTGCCCTTCCCCTGCTCGCTCACTAGCTCTCTCGCTCTCTCGCTCTCTCTCTCTCTCTCAAACTAAATAAACATTTAAAAAAAAGAAAGGTGAGAGGAAGAAAGAAAGAGTTGGGTAAGAAAAAAACTAATTTTGTGTCTCTATGTTAACTATGTCATTGAACAAGGCAAAAATATTAGAAATAATCTTCTGATTGTGTAAATCATGATATATCAGTGATCAGAAAACTCTTCTAAAATAGCTCGTCTTTGATGAAACTTATTTTCAGCTGTCCTCTAAATTGTCCCTAAATTTGTTCATACGGATACTAATTAATAAGATTCTGCTGGTATAAAACATCTTAATGACAACCTTCCACCCTCTGCCCAGAGCTGTCTTTCTAAAATACTAATCTAACTGAGCCTCTATCCTATTTCAGAATCTTTACTATGGACCCATCTCCTTGATACTCAAATTAAGACTTTGGGGCTGCAGCATGGCTGGGAACTTATCAGAAAAACTAAATTTCAGTCCTCTCCCCAGAACCACCGATCAGAATCTGCATTTTGTTAAGATCTCCAAAGTGAAACATGTGCACACTGAAGTTTAGAAGTTCTTCTCTTAAAGACTAATAAAGGCCAAGCCTTTCATTGTCTGTCTCCCGTCTTCCTCTTCCAGCTAATCACTTACAATCAGCCTATGTCCCTGGCCATGTAGGCTAACTCAGAGTTCCTGGAACAAACCCACATTTTCTTGTATTTGCCTGTGTTGTTTGCTCTGCCTTGGCCATATTCCCACACATTCATCTTCTGAATTCTTCAATTCAGCTTAATCTCCTCTTTTTCAAAGTAAGACCTTCCTTGACTCCTCAGGTGGACTTAGGGTCTTTTTCTTCTTGTTTACAAGGCTCTCATTTAAGAGTTATCAAACTGCATTATAAACAGTATTTGCCTTTCTTCTTTTCTTTAGACACTGGACTCCTTGAGAGCAGGAATTGCATCTTGTTAAATCCTACAGTCCTATCTAACAAATTTTAGACATGACAAAATAAATCAGGAAATGCTTTATGAGTGCTGGATGAAAGCCCTCATTATTAGCATTCTTGAGGACAAAGTGTTGCAAGGTGTTCCTGTTATAAGCATGTACTTAAAACCACACATTTGAAAGCACTTTATTATAATTATTTATTGATTCCACTATTTGCAGTGGAATAAGACATACATTTATAGCATTCAAAGTAATCTGGGACATAATCTAATCATATGTTCATTCTCTCTCAAAGAAGAGGACCTCAGGTTATTAATTTATTACTTCTATAACCAAAAAAAAAAGATGTATATTTACAAATCTGTTTACCTCTTCATCTTTTGGTATATGTTTTGTACACGAACTTGATGCTCAATAAATTATTTCTAAATAAGAGAATGAACTAATTAGCATTTTTAGTATCATTTTAATGGCAACCCTCACTGATATATATGGTAAGATATAAAAAGCATTTAGCTCAATGTTGGTATAAAGTAAGTGATCCATAATAGATATATTGTCTTTTCTTGGCCTCTTTTATGTTTCACTTAAATCTCTCATGATGCAATGAAATCCTCATGGCCTTTGTTCAGTGTTTAAAGAAATCAGGTTAAAAGTCCAAAATTAATAGCTTGGGCACCTGAGTGGCTCAGTCAGTTGGGCAGCCAACTTCAGCTCAGGTCATGATCTCACAGTCTGTGGCTTTGAGTTCTGCGTCGGGCTCTGTGCTGACAGCTCGGAGCCTGGAGCCTGCTTCGGAGTCTGTGTCTCCCTCTCTCTCTGCCCCTCCCCTGCTCACTCTCTGCCTCTCTCTCTCTCTCAAAATAAAACAAAGATGTTAAATTTTTTTAAATAAAATAAAATAAATAAAATTGATAGCTAAACTTTATTTTTACTAAAAGGTAACAGAGTGTTCAGAAATTGAAAAGTTTACTCGCTTGTTTTATTTCCTTTGTCAAGCCACTGATGAATGTACCAATGAAAAGCTTGCTGTTGTGTTTTTAAGAACACAGGAAGAGAACTTTTACAATATAATACTGAGCAATATGTAATTGAAGAAGGAAGCCTTAAGCTAAGGTTTAGAATGTTGCATGCACATCATGTACCCACAAAATTTCAGCTTGCTCTATCTTGTGTTCTGTTTTTTGCAGGACTCCTTGACTCCTACTAGAGAATGATGGCAAGCGTTAATGCCTTAGTGGCCCAACTGTGGAAGATAACGTGATCAGAGTTCTTTTAGCATCAAACGACTCCATCCCAAAGAATCAAGTCCCTCTATGGCTTGAATGAATATCAGTTATAGCACAAGGTGAAATGAGAACGGCCATATTACTTTCATTATCTAGATTTCCAGATGCTGTCATTGAGAAGAGTTGTACTATTTTATGGATATTCTGGTTCTAATGCTGTACTTCTATTTAAACTTTTATGTGCTAAGTCAATTATTCCTCTCTTTGTTAATCCTTTAATTTAGTTTAGAGAGAGAAAGAGAGAGCACAAGAGGAGAGAGGCAGAGGAAGAAAGAGAGAGAATCTTGAGCAGGTTCCACACTCCACACGGAGGCTGATACAGGGCCTGATCTCATGACACTGGGATCATGACCTGATCTGAACTCAAGAGTCTGACACTCAACTGATGGAGACATCCAGGTACCCCATTCCTTCCTGAATGGAACACTATGGACACAATCAAGTAAGTCACAAACTGAGGACACAACTGTATGTGTTTGTGGTGTGTATATGAATAACAGCCTTACATGTAAAACCTAAAGTAATTTTTTTAAAGCTCTAAGTACAAGTAAAGGAGAAATCAAGTCATTTGATTAAGGAAACATTTCTTAAGATACAAAAAGTAGGAGACATTTGAAAAATGGATAACCTGGGACTCCTGGGTGGCTCAGTTAAGCATCCAACTCTTGATTTCAGCTCAAGTGATGATCTTGTGGTTCATGAGTTCAAGCACCATGTCAGGCTCTGTGCTAACAGTGCCTATTTGCAATTCCTCTTATCCCTCTCTCTTTGTTCCTCTCCCTCCCTCAAAATAATAAATAAATAAATAAGCCTTAAAAAATAAAACCTTAAAAACGAATGAACTGAATTTCATTGCAATTAATTTAAAATTTAAAACTTCTGCTCTTTGAAGGATGCTCTTATAAAAGGAAAGGATAAGTAATAGATTAGAAGATACAGATATATCTGTATGTGTATGTGTGTTAAAAATCATTGAGATACCTAAAAAGAGAGCATTTTACTGTATATAAATTGTGTGTTAATAAACCTGACTTGAAAGGCTAATGATTAGTTGTTATATATTTGGAGCATATGTGGATGATACTATCATAGCTACAAATTACTTCTACAAATTAAGTTGAATATGAGCTAGAACAATTATTTCTGCATTTAAATAACCAATTTGGTCATTTTAATAAAAAGAATCACACATGGGGCACCTGGGCAACTCAGTCAGTTAGGTGACCAACTTTGGTCTCACGGTTCATGGACTCGAGCCCCACGTCGGGCTCTGTGCTGAATGCTTGCTCAGAGCCTGGTGCTTGCTTCAAATTCTGTGTCTCTTTCTCTGTCTGCCCCTCCCATGCTTGTGCTCTGTCTCAGTCTGTCTCTCAAAAATAATTAAATGTAAAAAAAGTATTTAAGGAAAGAAGAATCACACAAACTTCTCTATGCACATTCTATAACCACAGAAGGAATCCATTATCTATTTTAACACCCTATTGGATGGAAATCTTTCCTGTTTTCATGAAATTACCACTAAAATTCCCATACTAAAAGAACAATGGAAGCTAAGTGGTCTCTCAGAGTAAAGAGTATCACTAATTACATCCCCACAGAACTTACCAAGAGAAGACAGAACTTCTTGGCTACTCTTACCATTACCACACCATAGCAAAAATTAAAATAATGACAAGAATAAGGTTTAGCATCTGACTCTTGACTTCAGCTCAGGTTATAATCTCATGGTTTGTGAGTTCAAGCCCCATGTTGGGCTCTGTGCTAACAATGTGGATTGGGATTCTCTATCTCCTCTCTCTGCCTCTATCTCCCCCAGATAAATAAATAAACTTTAAAAATGATAATAATAAAGTGAGAGGAATCAAAGAGGATCATTACAATGATGGCACCTTTTCTCTCTCACCTAGAACCAGATGAGATAATTCTAAGACGGCATCTAAAGACTCTGAGGAATCAGACATCTTATTTCCCATTTGAATTTTTATTTATAAGTTAAACCAGCATGGCCGTCCTCAGTACCTACTAAAGTAAAGAGAAAAGAGAATTGGATTGACATGGCAGAATATTTTGTACTCCCACTGTCAGACATAGCAAGGCTGCGTGAGTTGCCTGCAGGTCAAGTGGACCATAGGAGACAGCTACGTTTGGATCACTTTGCCATTCTTTCTGGAGATGTCTCCTTCTAGAAGAAGAAAGCTCAGGAGCTAAAGGTTAGGAATGCATTGCCTTGATAATAAGATGAAAGGGGCTTCCTTCAGTGAAGGAAGTAGTCACACTGGAGGAATCATTCAAGTTCAGAAACTGGGCAGTAAGAGGATCTCCTGAATGACATCCAAGTGAACTCATCCACAACCATCCAGAAGGCAACCAAGAGCTTTTTACTTCTCTTTCTCTATCCCACTTTCCTACCATCACACATAAGGTGGGGAGAAAAAGGAGCCCAGGAAGGGAAGCAGAATAGAATGAGTTAGGTCTCCCTCACCAGGACATCACCCTCAAGCCAAGAGCTATTCAGGAAGAGAAAGAGAGTAAAGCCTGAAATAAATATGAAATCTAAATTTTACTCTAGACTGAACTGGTTTAAATTTTGGGAAACTGGAAAAGAACTGGAAAGCTATAAGTTCAATTTCAGCTACTGTTAAACACCAGATAAATCACTCTTAAAAGAATGTTTAAAGGCCTTGATAGAAGAAAATCCTATTCAACTGAAGCATTCCATTAAGGAAAAATTAATCTATGAGTTTCCTCAAATAAGAATGTGTCCACATTGAAGAATGGATGTCGATGGTTCGAAGTATAATCCCAATGACAATAATGGAGCACTCTTTAGAACTGTCATATCATAAATGATGGTGAGGGAACAAAGAGCAATATGTGCAAATTAAATTGAACATTAACAATTCTGACCAAAAGTGATTTGGTAGTCTACATTTAAATGAAAGGAAGTATTAAGAATACTTTAATCAATGTATTGCACTTTTAGCTTTCTGCTAATGGGTGCATGATAATGATATATGGTATTTTTTAAACTATGAGTAAGCAGATCTAAAATTTCTTTACACAGTTCAAAAGTAAAAATATAAGCAACAATAAATCATTGAATCTTTACTTAATTAGCTCACGCATATATAATGGATTGTCTTATAATTGGTGACATATTAGGTTTAATAAAGGAAGATAAATTCTGGGATGTGAACATAAGTATTATATCCAATTTCTGAGTGTCATTCTTAAAAACTAAATGATAATCCTTCAATCTTATTCCACTTTCCTATTCCTTTTTCATGGTACTGGTGTGTAGTGCTGGCCAGCTCTGACCACAGAGATGTGAGTAACACCTCATGGGATAGCTGACTAATAATATAGAAGAAGTCTGGGGCCCCAGAAGATTCCATAAAGCAAAGCCATCAACCTGTTCTAGGCATTTTTCTAGCTCTAGACAGTTATATAAAAAGAAAACAAACCTCTATCACATTAAGTCAGGTATTTCTATTATACTAAGACAGTCTATTTGTTATAGCAATTTAAACTACACACTAGCTATTGCAATAAGTAGTAATTTGACACTAATATTTGCAATATTTATTATTTTTAGACACTATATCTGATTTTTTTAAATCACAGAAATGCTAAAAGAAGGTATTATTATTATTTCCTGTTTGTAGAGTTAAGAAAATGGACACTTGCAGAGATTAAGTAACTGCCCAAATCATACATAAAATGGGGGAATTGAAATTTTCAACCACACAAACTGACCCCAGAAGTCTTGCTCTGGGATATTACTGTTCTCAACCAACACACAGCTCACTGAAGCATGTTATACTTATGCAAAGTTTTGATATGACGCTTTCACACACTTGTAACTCTATAAATCAATACAAGAAACTTGAGCCCAAATAACAAACAAATATCATGATTTCAACCTAATGTAACCATAATATTGAATGTTTAATCTTAAAAAAGAGTTCAAAATATATGAATGAATACAATATTATCTACAATTCGAAAGAACAGAAAAAGTAGTATCCAACAACAGGAAACTGATTAAAGAAAATTAAGCAACACCATCTCAATGAACTATTTTGGAAACAAACAAGAAGACAGCTATAAACTATTCTGGTCTTTAAACATTTATAACAGAATGCTAAGTGGAAAAGGCAGGCTACAAAGAAAAAGGGAAAAATGTCTCATATTTAGTAAGCACTCACTATGTGCTAGGCACTATATATTTGATATAAAATGTTACTTTATTTAATCATTACCCCAAAAATAAATGAAGAGGATGATTACTCTTTCCCCCACACCATTTTCCAAATAAGGGAGCTGAGGTTCACAGCTTTTTCAGTAAAACCAACTGCATCCCAGATTCACTCATAATCTTTTCCAAACTTGGTGTCTGTCCAGTGTTGCCTTCCTCCGTGTAGAATATCACCATCTATTCAGTTGCACAAGTCATTTACGCCACTTCCCTCTCTCCAAACCATATCCTATCCATCCCCTAAATTCATCCATTTGTTTCTTCACCAAGGTGTCTTCATTTCTTACCTGAACTACAACAAATAACCTAGCTGATTGCAGTCCATGCATTCTCAACCTCTTCCAATCTGTTCTTTATTGCATCCAGAGTAATTTTTTAAATACTAATCTTATGTGAGCACATGCTTAAAATGCCTTAATGGTTTCCCAGTGATCTCAGAATAAAATCCAGGTCCACAAGGTCATGAGGAATCCTCAATCCCTGCCCCATCTCACCTCCTCTTAGACGTCCAGGTGACTTCCCAGTTTTCAACTGTGGTGTGCTCCCTCAGAAAGTCTTGGCAGGTGATGTTTCCTCAACCAAATGAGTGCTTCTCTACCTTATTCCATCCTTTCCCATTAACACCTACTCATTCTTTACATCTCATTCCAGTTATCCTTTCTACAGGAAAGCCATTTCTGATCTTACGTAATGGCAGGCCTTATGTTCCACTTAAATAGTATAATGTGCAATTCCTTCTAGCACTAAATGAATACATTTTTATATGTATTAATGTGATTATTTAATTAATATCTAACTCTCCCAAGAAACTGTAGGCCCCAATAAGGTAAGTATCTTATCTATTTTTACCCATGGTATGCATCCAGGACCAAACACTGGGCCTGACAAATGGCACACAGTCAATAAATACTTCTCATCAATGGTTAAATAAACTGAATAATGGTGGCACTGATGGTGACCCTAACAGTCATGGCAGAACATGAAACACCTTTATCCCCAGCGTTTTTGGGTCTAGACGCATAAGATTAAACTGTAGATCAGTGAAATTTGCCTTTCCACCCACTTGTTCCCTTTTCTGGCCCTTTCTTATCCCCAATTGTATCCTCTGCCCTCTATATTTTCCAGTGTCTTTTTTTTATTCCAAAGTCCTTTTTTAAAATTTCTTCTTAAGAGAGGGAGAGAGAGAGAGAGAGAGAGAGAGTGAGCACGAGTGGGTGAAGTGCAGAGTGAGAGAGGGACACAGAATCTAAAGCGGGCTCCAGGTCCTGAGCTATCAGCACAGAGCCTGACACAGGCACCCTCCCTGACCAAGGTCAGAAAAATACATCCATGTGCTTCCAATCTATCATGACTCATGACTAAATCTACAGGCTATCACACACATTATTCAGCCAAAAGCAAAAACTAATCAAGCATCTCTCTGAATAAAATTACCTGTCAACAGAGCAGAAATTCCACTTAAGAGCTATCACTGTAAATTAGATGTTTGAATGTTGGTGGGAAATGAGAGCGAGGTCTCAGAATCATAATTTTGGTCAATATACTTATTTATAAAAATTACCAACATGCTGGCCCTGCTCACCTTGTAAATTAGTCTATACTCTAGAGCGGTGTTCCTGAAGGCCACTTGTTTCATATTCATCATTTAAATTCATTCATTTTAAATGGAGACTAACGTGCACTCCTACTGTATCAGAAACTTTTGCAGTGGGATTCAGAGACCTGAATGTGTAACAAGCTCTCAGTATTTTGTATACTCCCAAAAGTTTAAGAACAACCAGTGAGACAAAGGATGTGAAAGAATACCTAAATGACTTTCAAAAATGTTGTGTAATTTGTACTAAAGGATAAATTTATGGTTTCTAAAATTAGATATCATGGGTTCATACGTGCTCAGATGATAGATTACCATATTAACACAAAAATGTCATTGTATTTGAAAGTTATATTTGATTAATTTAACCCTCTAAGATTATGCATTTAAATTTAAGTATCTAGAGAAATATCTCAGAATTCCTTTCTGCAATGAAAAAACAAAAGCAAAGTGTTCAATACCCAAAAAGACAAATAATCCAATTTAAAAATGGGCAAAAGACATGAACAGACACTTCTCCAAAGAAGACATCCAGGTGACCAAAAAACAAATATATGAAAAGATGCTCATCATCACATATCATCAGGGTTATGCAAATCAACATTACAATGAGATACCATCTCACACTTGTCACAATTTGGCTGAAATTTAAATACACACACACACACACACACACACACACAAGAAACAAGTGTTGGTGAGGATGTAGAGAAAAAAAAACCCTTTTGCACTGTTGGTGGGAATGCACACTGGTGCAGCCAGCATGGAAAAGAGTATTGAGGTTTCTCAAAACATTAAAAATAGAACTACCTTATAATCCAGTAATTGCACTACTGGATATTTACCCAAGAAATACAAAAACATGAATTCAAAAGATTACATGCACTTCTATGTTCCTAGCAGCAATATTTATAACAGTCAAATTATGGAAGCAGCCCAAGTGTCCATCAATAGATAACTGGATAAAAAAGAAGTGATATATATACATATATATATATAATGGTATATTATATAGAGAGGTGGTATATAGAGGTGATATAGAGATAGATATATAATGGAATATTATCCAGCCAAAAAAGAATGAAATCTTACCACTTGCAATGACATGATAGAGCTAGAGATTATTTTGCTAAGTAAAATAAGTCAGTCACTATATGATTTCACTCATATGTGGAATTTAAGAAACAACAAACAAGCAAAAAAAGAAAAAGAGAGAGACAGAGAGACAAACCCAGAAAGAGACTGTTAACTGTGAAGAACATACTGATGATTACCTAAGGGGACGGAAGGAGGGAGGATGAGCCGACAGTTAATGGGGATTAAAGAGGGCACTTGCTTTGAGGAGCTGTTGTGTGTAAGGACGGAATCACTCTACTGTACACCTGAAACTAATATTACACTGTATGTTAACTATCATGGAATTGAAGTAAAAAATAAACATATGTAAAAATAAATTTTTAAAAATTTAAAAAATAAACCAAAAAAATCAAACTGTTTTAGGCAAATAATAGTTTATTTTTCTCAAATAACAGTAAATCCAGAGACAGGCAGCTGCAGGCAATGGTTCAACTGCTCCACGTTGCCTTGGGGTAATTCCAGCTCTTTCTGTTTTTCCATTCTTAGCATACAAAACTGTTGCCTCATATTCGCAAAATGGCAGCTTTGCTCCAGCAAAGCATTGAAGGCAGGAAAACAGGGAAAGGGGAAAGGTAGTACCAGTTGTATAGGTCCCAACACCCTCCCAGCAGATGCCTACTGAGGTTTCATTTATTTGAGCTTTGTCATAAGATCATACCACTGGAAGCAAAGAAACTGAAAACAAGATGGCCATGATCGCTTTAGACCAGGAGTCAGCAAACTACATCCCATTCCCATAGGCCAAAGTCTGCTTCTTGTCTGTTTTTGCAAATAAAGGTTTATTGGAATGCAGCAACACACATCCTTTTTTATCTGTAAGTGTTTTCACCTACAACAACAAAGTTGAACATTTGCAAAATAAATCTCCTGGCCCACAAAGTCTAAAATATTTACTGCCTGGTCCTTTATAAGAAGTTTCCTGTCCCTGGGTTTAAACCAGTAAAGATCCATTGTATGCATTTGGGAACATCACTGCACTAGCAGTCCTGGTAGCAGAAATATGTCTGGGCAACAATACCAATAGTTGCCATACTGTGTTTTCACAGGCAGCATTCTTGCTTAACTGCCCCAACTGTAAAAAAAAAAAAAAAAAAAAAGAGGCACCCTGATAAAGTTGTATCTATCTTGAAGTCCTTGTTAGTAATGACTGAAAAAAATATGTGAAGATTTAGCACAGACCTATCACATAGCACGGGATCGATAATGTTAGCTATTTGTGCCACTATTCATATAAAACCTATTGCATTTGCCTTTTACTTTCTTGAACTGTCACCTGAACTGCCTTAACCTACAGCAACTACTGAAAGTCACTTCTGTTTAAAAATTATAACTATGGGAAGGGATGCTTGGGTGGCTCAGTTGGCTAAGCGTCCAACTTCAGCTCAGGTCATGATCTCACATTCATGGGTTTGAGCCCAGCATCCAGCTCTGTGCTGACAGCTCAGAGCCTGAGGCCTGCTTTGGATTCTGTGTCTCCCTTTCTCTCTGCCCCTCCCTGTTCACATTCTATCTCTCTCTCAAAAAATAGATAAACATTAAAAAAATTATAGCTACAGGAATTGCATTTTTTTGTAACGGCCTTTCTATTAGTAGATCATAGTAATGTGGACTTGAAAGCACATTCTAAGTGTGTATAAACATAGCAACTGATTAGTTAAATGTTTCAGACCCCACAAATTGACTTAGACATATTTACCAGATATTATCTATCATCAAATGCAAAAATTTCTTCACTTACTTCACACATACAGTGCAGTAATGAATGCATTACTAGAAATCTTCTGTAAAGAAAATGTTTTGGGAGGCCTTCCTGATGTGCTGCTATTTTCCATTTGGGTTTTTATCAGGCCTTGGCTAAAGATTTCAGCAAGTCACATGCCTTTAGAATTGTCTTGAAATAATTCTTCGCAAAGAAACGTATTTGGGTACATGAGGCCAAAAGGCTGCAGTATAATTTTTCTGTATTTGCATATATTTCTTATTCTTCATAGTCAAGGGATAAATATTATCTTAAATGTTGTCTTCCTTATAAAATAAGTTTAAAATGTGTTACAAATAGGAAATTTTACATCTTAAATATGAAAGCATAATCACATAAGCCTCATCTCTTCTATTGTATGATGTTTTTCAATGTACAGAAGTTTTGTATTAAAAAGACATGGGGATCTACTTTCAAAACATAATTTGAAACACAGAGAAAAAACTGTTACATGCTGAGCAATGAAATTGAATTTTTTTTGACTCTTGAAGGAGACCTATCCGTATCATTCAGGTCTTCCATATTTTTAAGTTAAAAAAATAGAAATCTACAAAATATTTTGGTGAAATCTGTCGAACTCTGCAGGGGTCTAGGAAGTAAAGTGACATTTCTTCCCGGCATTGCATGAATAACTCATCTGCTGGCCCCATCCTCATTTACTCCAAAGAAATAGTAACAGAGAGACTTGTATAAAAGTAATTCTTTGCTACAATCTCTCATGCTTATTTTAGAATTATTAATCAAAACCCAGATATGGTTAAGTATAAAAAAACCTAGAAAGAGTTACCCAGTGGTTTGGCTTGCAGCTAAGCCTTTAAAGATGACTTTCTTTGTGCTGGAAAATACTTTATTACAAGACAGGCGGCCATCAGACGGCAATTTTGCCAGTGAAAAATGGGCCTGAACAGAAGTTTTGGCCTTAAAAAACCCACAATCTACATCCTTGATAGATGTCACCAAAAACACTGTTGTTTGGGATATAATTCAATAATAATCAGTCAATAGAATTACACTACTGAAATATTTGTCCAATTTCCAATCAACAGAATCCTTTAGGAATTCAGATACGTAGCATAAAACTTAAAAAGGTACCAAGATATCCTTTTCCATTGAGACTTCTGTGCCCTTTTCCCTAAGGTTATCTAAGGACCAGCTTTTTCTACAATATTCTCTAATCGGTCTGTGTCTCTTAGGCTCTGTGAATCTGACCAACACCAGCAGGCCAGCAGAGCCCACTGTTGCACTGCGAGGCTCCATGATTCTTTCGTAAACACCCAATAAGTAAACACTGCCATTGTAATACCCAGGAAAACGTTTAAGCTAAATTATACAGCAGGGTGAAGTTCTGGAAGAAAAGCAACCTCTCACTACCATTTTTTAATGTTTTCTTCATAAGCTTAATGCATCTTCCTCAGGGTTTCTAGGATCTTTCTGCTTCCCCAAGACCTCCCCTGTACTATCCAATCTACATCTTTTATTTTTCCAGAGACATTCCCTTGCTCTGGACATTTATTACATCCCTTTCATGTTCTTTTCTGATTGACATCCTCCGAAGTTAGACCTTGAACCATAACCATTGGATATTTTCAACTCATTCACTAATTATTGATTTCATGTTCCCACAACAAAGTGATTAGCCTTCGTGTGTTATCACAACCAATAGCATTTTAAGGATACTCAAGTTCATAACCCAAAAAATAAATTTCTAATGTCAAAATGTCAGATCTTGAGAGCAAGATATAACTGGGGTAGGGGGCCTTGGTGGCTCAGATGGCTGAGTGTCCAACTCTTGATTTTAGCTCAAGTCATGATGCCAAGGTCATGGGATCAAGCCCCGTGTCAGGCTACTTGCTGAGCATAAAGCCTTCTTAAGATTCTGTCTCTCTCTCCCTCTACCTCACGTTCTCTCTCTCTCTCTCTCTCTCTCTCTCTCTCTCTCTCTCTCTCTCTCAAACACACACACACACACACACGTATATATACTGAAGTATTGAGGTAAGAAAATGTTCTTGCCATCTTACAAATATTCAACAAGAACTATATAATCTAGCAATATTTAAACTAACCTTAAAGAAATTCAGCTTTATTGAGGTATTAAATACTATTAAATTCACCCATCTTAGGTCTAAAATCCAGTGACTTTTAGTTAATGTAGAGTTATACAACCATTACCTACAATCCAGTACTCAGAGCAACATTATTTATAATAGCCGAAAGAGTGAGAACAAGTCAAATACCCATCAAGAGGCAAATGAACAAACAAGTAAACAAACAGAACCTGGCCTTTTAAATGAGGTCACTGGAAATTCCATGAAATCTTAAATTTGATGTATATTACTTATTTATTTATCCTTGGAAAAAAGTAGTTTAAACAGTTTGCAATTCTCCTAATTCAGAGTGAAAACTGTGTACTTTAAGAAAAAGAAAGTTTACAATGTTGAATGTCACTGAAAAGTAGAAGATAATTTTACCACCTACATTTCTACTAGTTTCACTTACAGAGAGAATGTATTTCTCTATTATTTAAATGAGTTGCTTTGTTCTCTCAGTGAGCACCAGTACAGTTGCCCAGAAAAATGTTCCTGAAAATTGATTTCTTCCAGAACCATGTCATAATGGTTCCAAAAGTATAGGGCCCATCTTTGTAGTCATCCAATTATTTCTTGGGAGAATACTATTTATACTCTGAAAACTTAAATGATTCATAGTTGGCAAAGAAAGAGATGATGGAAATGAATGTTGCTCTGGAAAATCATTTTATGTGTCTTATAGGATCAAATTCTAATAAATTACTGTAATTTGAGTGCTATTAGCCCCACTTTGGGAAAATCATGTTCACCAAAATCTGACCAAATTCTGGCCAGAAACAAAGCTCTTATTGGATACAATCTGGGCCTTTCCATTAGAAGGAAAAGAAGATTTCAGAGACTGAAGTTGTTATATATACCACTTCTCCCACATCCAAAAATATAGGACAAAATAGCTTATATTAAAGAAGGAAACCCCACTGCAAAACACTTCTGCCTCTACACGGAATGCCTTATGTCTCCTTTCTCCTGACTGAAAACCAGAGGAATCAAAAACTGAGTTTGATATTATTTATATTCTTCCTGTTAATTTTAAAATCTCAAACTCTCTTGTATGTAAGATGGTGTGCTGTTGCGTTTATCAAGACTAAGCAAAAGGAAGACTACACTAGTCAGGGAATGACTTTACTCTTACCCAGTTTAAAGCATAGTATCTGGTGTACCTCTCTAAGAAATCTATTTGATTAAATATGTTATGTTGAAGACTCAATCACCATTTGCAAAAATGGTTCTGCCCTTTGTCAGTTGGTGTTTCATTAGAAATTATATCACTAAAACTGTGGCTTAAAGCGAATTTCACCTTTATTTTGCTAATATATATTGTCTCTATAAGAATACACCAAATGAAACATATTAACAAGATGAATATAGGGAGAAATAAAACAAATGTGATTTCTCTCAAAATTTAATGCCTGATAATTAATCTATTCCCTTTGTCATGTATACCAATAATTTCCAACAGATCCATCACAATTCACCAATCAAGTTTAGAGACTAATCTAGTAAATCTTGGGCCCTAGCCTCCCCTCGGTCCATAATTTTATAAGAGTCATAGGGTAAAGAGACCAGTAAGACTCCTGGAAATCCCACCATCCCTGCATCATTCACTTATAGAGAACGTTTACAGATGTGTCATGACTGGGGCTCAAGTCACAGTTCCCTTGAACGTTTTCCCTATAGCTGATTACATAGATATATGTGACAATCATTACCCAGGCCCTCCCCTCCTTCCTGAGGGAGAGATATAAATTTTCACTATTAAATAAACAAAGAACCATCACTGTCTAGTTTACCAAAGAGCATGAGGAATGAAATCAAAGATAGACCTAGACTATGACTAATTTATGTCAAACAAGCAAATTATGATAAAACTGTGCCTACTGCTGAAGGGATGGAAGTCTTTATTATTTGGAATGCTTTTAAATTGCACTATTATATTTTTCAACATCACAAGAAAATTTCCTGGTAAGTCTTTCCCTTGGTGTAAGCTAATGGAAAATATACAGATTAGTCTCTGCCCTGGTTTCTAGCACAGAAATTCTTAAGTGACAAGAGAATTAGATGGATCTTTTGTTCTAATATTAGGTCTTTGACCTTGGTTCCTGACATAAAGATTCTGAAACCCTTCTAATTTTATAGATGATAGGAGTGCCTTTAGTTGTCTTGCAACTAACTCTTGGTGAGCTCTGGATGGCTCTTGGATAGGTGGCTGGTCACCAGAAAGACCAAGTCATGATTAGGAGGTTAATATTTTCAGCCCTCTTCCTTCTCTTGAGAGGGTTGGAAACAGTTAATGGTCAATCATGCCTACATGATGAAGCCTCCATAAAATCCCAAAAGTAAGGGGTTTGGAGAGCTTTCAGGTGAGTGAACACATCCATACCAAGAGGGTGACACACCCCAACTCTACAGTGTTTTCCTGAGTGATGTGAGCTGCTCTAGCAAATACATTTAATCTGAGGAGGGGTCATTGGAACCTCTGATCTGTAGCTGGTTGGTCAGAAGCATAGGTGATGACCTGGTTTGTGATGGCTGTTTCAAGGTGGGGGGGAAGCAGTCTTGTGGGACTGAGTTCTTCCCTGTGGGATCTGATGCTATATCTGAGTACATAGTGTCAGAACTGAGTTTACTTGTAAGATATCCAGCTTGTGTCTGAGACTTGCTTGTTGTTGTAGGAAAACCCAGACACATTTGGTGACCAGAAGTGTCAGAAGTGTGCTGTATGAATGTAGTAGTAGCATAAAAGTAAGGGAGACATACAGGAAAGAAAGATACAGAAGGTGGAAAACAGTTTTTCCCTTTGACTTGGTGTCTGTCCAAATAATATCCACCCGATATTAGTGGCAGGCAGTAGAGCAGAACACTTTCCCTTTAGACCTTTGCTGCAATACCATCAAAACCCTTTCAAAGAAAAGTACCCTTTTTCTTAAGCTTATTTTTATTTATTTTTAAGAGAAAAAGAAACAGCATGAGTGGAGGAGGGGCAAAGAGAGGGGGAGAGAGAGAATCCCAAGCAGGCTCCATGCCACCAGCACAGAGCCTGAGTAGGGCTAGAAACACACAAACTGTGAGATCATGACCTGAACCAAAACCAAGAGTCTGACACTTAACCGACTGAGCCACCCAAATTTCCCCAAGGAATTAGCACAATAATTGGTAGGAAAAAAGACAACCTTGTTATGAAAAAAAAGGTGTCACTATAAATGTCTATCAAACGCTATTTCAGTCTCTGTGTTGCTAGTGTATTCTACTAATACTAAGGTACTCATTTTATATTTGGTAGCAATGATAGGTGATGTGAGAGACAGACTCTATATTATTCCCTATGCTCATGGCCTTCACGTGGCCTAAAAGTACAACATATTCCTTCTCTAGAGAGTAATAGCTGAAATTTTTTTCTAAATAATCACTTTTTAAAACATATTTTAGTAAACATCATAAATTCACATTAAAACATGTAGAATAACAGAATTACAGAATTTTTACCATAATATCCTGTAACTTGTGTATATTTTGGGTATAGAACTAATAGTATTTCTGAAGAAAGTTGTTTTACTTCTTTGTGGTTTTTATACCACCTTCTTTTTCACACTAAAAATGATTTTCATAAAGTGACACTTCCTATCTATGTGGAAAAGATGATTATGATTCCCTATCATTTGGACCGTTCCTTAAATTACATTTCTCATAACCGTGTTAGGTTTTCAGAGCAACCTTGTGCCCAGTGACAAACATGTCTTTTACCCACTTATAATCCACAGGAATACTTTTTGGGCATCATTTGTGCATAAGAAACTGTGCCAAATGTTGAGCAGGACACAAAGATAAACATTCTTCCTGCCATCAGGAAGCCTAAAATCTCTTAAGAAATATGAAACAGTGCCCAGTTAAATTTCAGACAAAGTGATTTGTGATCGATGTCCCATGAATGGAATAAACCAGAAGCACAAGAATTTAGAGGAAAACTGTCATTGTTTCTGGAAAGGAATGTTGAGCCTTACATTTGTCTCTGTAAGCCACTAAAAGGATGGAATTTATGTTCAAAATTAGAACTATTATCTAACCTATTAACTGATAGGAACATAAATGGAAAAAATATAAACTCAAGGATTTCCTAAGAAATACAGATGCCTACTCAGTTTTCAAACTTCCAAGATCAGAGCTTTCATCATTTCCATTTATACTTACTACTAACATAGGCAAATGTATAATAACAAAGTCCTCACATGTCTGGCTGATTTCAACTACTGAAAAACTAAATCCACAACAGGAATTTCTGCAGAAGTGGGAAACAAGGGGGCAGCGCTCTGAAACTGCCTTCTCTTCTGTGCTAGACTGCCCTTCTCACAACTTCTCTCCAGAGAGCTCATTCTGTAATTATTTAATTACCATTGTTATCTTCCCTAAACCACTTTCTTAAGTCCCCTTATACCGCTCATAAAATTCAGTGACCATACAAAATATATTAAAACTCTACTAAAAGCTTCTGTGCCCACTAGTAATATGAGAATCATTATAAAACTATGTTAGCTATACTTTTGAAAACTGCATTTGCACTTCAACTCCTGCTAGTTTATCCTATAGAAATCCTTACATATGGACAAAAATGTTTACTGATGGTATTTTTATAATATTAAATTTTTTCAACAAGTAATGTGATGATAAACTAATTCAATTATTTTGCTGTATGCCTGTTCAAAAGAATTAGATAAGTTTGTATACGGTGACACAGAAAGATCTTTAACAGAGAAATGTGCATATTTTGTAGAGCTATATGTCTGTGTACACATGAATGGGAAAAGCTTGTGGAACCCTGATCAGCCATTTAACGTTGCTTTTCTATGGAGAGCAGAGTGAGATTGAAAGAAAGTGTCAATAAAGAGCACCTTATTTTTACTTTAATATTTGTGTCTTGTTTGACCATTTTACCTGAAGCATGTATTCATTGTGTCATATTTCACAAATGAATTTAAAAGACTTCATTTGGAAGAAAGCTTTTAATTAATTATACTGTTTGCAGACTAAGACCATGGATATTCTCAATAGCTTAAAACAGAGTTAGTGAGAAAATATGAGAATTATTTGTAAAAAGCACGAAAGAATTTCAAAGCCAAATTGCCTCATCACTCTAAAACATTCCAATTCTGTTTCTAAAATAAAATTTTTCAATATGAATTGAGTTTAGAATGCAGACTAGTGATTAAAGTGGGGTCAGGTTAATTGGGAAAACCTGGATTCATTTTTAAAAGGTAAATACAAAAAAAAAGTAAGTCCATGTTAGAAAGTTACTCCTTTAAAGAGTCTACAGATTCTTCTGAACATAAAAAGCTGTTCACAAGCTGGTCCCTTTAAGAAGCCAGGTGTGGGTGTTTGGGAGAAGTAGGTGTAGAGAATGGAGCGTGAGAAATAGTACCAAAGAAAATATGATTTATCTGAGGGATTTAACACTTGTGGGTAGAGCGGTTTAGCTGTTGGTTCAGAAGGAATAGAGAGGATCAGGTATCTATTCTAACTGAGGAAGAAGTCTTGGCTATAAAGATGCCAGTGGTATTGGCACAATCTCTTCTTTGGTGATTATAGTTCAGTAGTAGGGACCTCATCCCAACCTTAGAAAGAGAAGCACTGACTGCCACACAAAAGCAAGCACCAGGCAAACTGGAAGATGGGGCAGGTTTCTAAAGAGATCATGAACAGTCAACAAGTCCTTCGGTCGGTCACAGTAAGAATCCCGGAGAACCACTTAAAGATGATGCCTCAGATGGCTTACTTACTTTGAATAAGTTTATGATCCCAGATGGAGACCAAAAGAAAGGAAGTGATGGTGTCTGGGTTTCTTATTTCTTCACATCTTGTGTTGCTTTGTGATCACTCTCTATTGAGCAAGAACTTAATTTAGGATTTTTATTTTAATAAAAAATATATTACTGAAAAGGGCATGCATGTCTTTTTTATCAATAATTTTCTGCATCTGATCCATGTCTGGAGAAGGACTAAATTGCAATGCTATGGTACATAATATGGCACCACCATCCTCTAGGGGTCATTGTCTTAACCTCTAGACAAGATATTTAAAGAAGCAACCTATCTCCAAGGTCAGCCAATCTTGAAGATCTATGTGCTCAGTCATGCACGTGACAGTCATACGGCTGCTGCATACCACCCCTGCATGGTTTGAATGACTCCCAGAAGTGAAGCAGTAAGCCCAGTATCAAGGTTATTTCTCTCTTTTGTTTGGTGTCTCTGCAACCAGCATATGCCTTCATTCCATTCATTAGGTTTGCTATTAAAACACACATCCACAGGGCAAGAGAGAGAGATCCCTGGTGATTATAAGGCTTCAGGGAAGTTAAAATTAGCCTCTACCAGAATATGCAATGAGAAAAAGACAAAATCGTGTTGGGAAAGCTGGCCAGTTACATGCAAAAAAATAAAACAGGCCCATTTTCTTACACCATACACAGAAATAAACTGAAAATGGATTAAGGACCTATATTTGAGACCTGAAACCACTAAAATCCTAGAAGACAGCACAGGCAATAATTTTCTGACATTGGCCATAGCAGCATTTTTCTAGGTATGTTTTCTGGGGCAAAGGAAACAAAAGTAAAAAATAAACTATTGGAACTACATGAAAATAAAAAGCTTCTGCACAGCAAAAGAAATAACCAACAAAACTAAAAACAACCCACTGAATGGGAGAAAATATTTGTAAATGACATGTCCAATAAAGGATTAGTATGCAAAATATGTAGAAAACTTACACAACTCAACACCAAAAGAACAAATAATCTAATTTAAAAATGGGCAAAAATATAAAGAGACATTTCTCCAAAGAAGACATCCAGGTGGCTAATAGACACATGTAAAGATGCTCATCATCACTCATCATCAGTGAAATACAAAACTAAAATGAGATATCACCTCACACTTGTCAGAATGACTACAATCAAAAACACAAGAAATAACAAGTATTGGCGAGGATATGGAGAAAAAGAAAGTGTCTCGTACTGCTGGTGGGAATGTAAACTGGTACAACCAGCATGAAAAATAGTACAAAGTTTCCTCAAAAAGTTTTTAAAAAATAGAACTAACTACCCTATGATCCAGTAATTGCACTACTGAGTATTTATTTACCCAAAGAATAAGAAAGAAAAACAATTTTATAGAATATATGTACCCCATGTTTATTGCGACTTTATTTACAATAGCCAAATTATGGAATAAGCCTAGGCGCCCATCGATAGATGAATGAATGAAGAAGAGGTTGTATATTTCTAAAATGAAATATCATTCAGCCAAAAAAAAAAAAAGAATGAACTCTTGTCATTTGCAACATGAATGGAGCTAGAGAGTATAAGGCTAAGCAAAATAGTCAGATAAAGGCAAATGCAATATGATTTTACTCATATGTGGAATTTAAGAAACAAAAAAAAGAGAAAGAAACCAAAAAACAAACTCTTAACTATAGAGAACAAACTGATGGTTTTCAGAGGGGTGAGCAAAGGGTTGTGTGAAGTAGGTGAAGGGCATTAAGAGTAAACTTACCTTGAGGATATGTTACTGAGTATGTATCAAGTTTTTGAATAACTATATTTTATACCTGAAACCAATATAACATTGTTAACTATACTGGAATTAAAAATTTAATTTTTCATTAAATTTGAAAAAAGTTTAGCCTCTAAATACCTGAGAATATCCACACCTGCTTGTCTGGTTAATTCAATTACGTTTTATCAACATTATGGCACATGGTAGAAAGGGCATGTAAAAAGTTTCTATTTTATCAGTATTTGGCACCAAATTCAACCCAATTTTGATCAACTTCATGGCACAGGATGGTGGGGAAAAAGCAAGTATGTGCAAGGCTCTGGCTATTTGATCACAATTTCAAGTGGAAATTATACTCAAGATTCATTACAAATAACCAAAACTATTTAATAAAAATAAGGTGAAAGACCTTAAATGTAAATTTCTAAAGCTAACTCAGTTTTTAAGAAAGGTGGAAGAAAGCAGTTGCCAGCAACAATGAAATGACCTGTAAATGAAAAGATCAAATACCACTACTATGAAAAGAAACAAATCCTTGTTCAGTACTAAAGAAGAAGAGAATTATAGTTAAGAGTGGTATCCTTTTATGTGAACCTCTAGCACACAAGCAATTGATGATGAACCATTATTGATGGAGAACCTGAAACAAACATATAAACTACCATGTAAAAGTACTGTTTTGGACGATGAATCAATATAATTCTAAAATAATACGCCTATAAATTCAGTTCAACAAATGTTATAACTATACAAGCTTTTTAAAAATATTTTGAAGGGTACCTGGGTGGCTCAGTTGGTTGAGTATCCAACCTCAGCTCAGGTCATGATCTCACACTTTATGGCTGGAGCCCACATCGGGCTCTGTGCTGACAGCTCAGAGCCTGGAGCCTGCTTCAGATTCTGTGTCTCCCTCTCTCTCTGCCCCTCCCCTACTCACGCTTGTCTCTATCTCTCTTAAGAATGAAACACTTAAAATGTTTTTTCAATATTTTGAATATTTTTCTGTACTTGTGAGGCACTTTTCATCAGAGATAATCATCAGTTTATGTTAAAGGGGTTGTCTCAAAACAAAAACAAAAACACAAGAAAAAAAGGCTTTTCTGGCTCCAACAATTCCAGTTTGAATCTCCATTGAGTAAAATATTACAGTATTTTGTAAAGGTTAAAGGAGAGAAGGGCCACTCAAAACACCTCTCAGCCTCTCTTCAGCTGTAAACCATGACAATCTAGAATTCACAAAAGAAGCTTATGAGGGGAAAAAAAAGAAAAAGAAAGAAAGAAAGAAAGGAAGAAAGGAAGAAAGGAAGAAAGGAAGAAAGAAAGAAAGAAAGAAAGAAAGAAAGAAAGAAAGAAAGAAAGAAAGAAAGAAAGAAAGAAAAGAATTTGAGGCTACTTCCACACTAGTTCAGTGAACCTGTTATCTAGCAAAACTTCCAAAGAAACCAGTCTGTTTCCAAAAGTAACAATTGTAAAGATGATTTGTGGAAAATACCTTTCACCTTTCCACTGTACAAATACACTCCAAAGTGCAATAAGAACTTCAAAACATAGGAGTAAGATGTAGTTATACAGAAAAGCTCCATGACATGCTTCTGTCTCATAGAACATTCCATCCAGACCTCAGAATGAGTAAATTGCCAGGTGGTTTGTGTCAGAAAAAAGAAGAAGGAGGAGGAGGAAGAGGGGGAGGAGGAGGAGAATAACTTAGGAAAATCATATCTTTTAAACTCAGTTCTGTATCAAAAATAAACTTTTACTATCTGTTTTTCACTCATGTACACTCAATAAAAATATTTGAGTTTCCTGTCAGCAAAGGAGATGAGAATCTTCTAAGATAAGTAACTTATGACACTTTATTTGCAAGCCATTGGTAGAAGAAGTGTTTTGATCAGCAAGTATGACCTGGCCTAGATAGTTTCCATTTCTTACACCTCAAAACAATAAAATGCATTATCTTTTCATATGAAATTTTTTATTTTTTTAGGTTTTCTATTTATTTTTAAGAGACAGTGCGAGTAAGGGAGGGGCAGAGAGAGAGGGAGACACAGAATGTGAAGCAGGCTCCAGGCTCTGAGCTAGCTGTTAGCACAGAGCCCGACGCCAGGCTCGAACCCACAAACCGTGAGATCATGACCTGAGCTGAAGCCAGACACTCAACCGATTGAGCCACCCAGGCACCCCTATTTTTTCAGATGAATTTAAAAAGGAAATTAACTCACTTTAAAAAGTAGGCATTTATCTTATTTTAATCTTCATTATCTAAATTGACAAGTGACATTTTACATACCCAAATTTGCACATATATTTAAAAAAGAGAAAAACTTCTATAGCAGTCTGTAACATTAGATAAAACATAAAAACAAAACAAAACAAAACCCTCAGTGAATGATTAAACACTGAATATCCATATAGCATGTGGAAATATTCTGAATGGTACGTAGTATACAGTAGAAAAATTAATATGACACATGGATAACACTTTTTGTAAAATATTTTTTCTATTTCTTAAGATCCCATGGAATGTTTCAGTTGCTATAGTAACTGAATTTTTGTTCAGCAAGAAAATACTTATGTACATAATGCTTACATTTACTCACCAAATTCTCAGTGAAAATTATACCAAATGGAAGTGATGCATTAAAATTCCCAGGGGACAAGCAGTTCTTGCCCCTTAATTTTAAAATTACCATCAAATAATTCTATCAAGCATGTTTCTTTTGTATAAATATTATTGTTCTTCATAAACTTCATCATATTATAAACAAAAATGGCTGAGCTAGAAAGAATTTTTAACTTCTCCTTTTGTAGTTTGTGTGCAGTACAATATGCTAAAGAGATTAATTACTTTAATCAATTGTGAACCATTAAATAAAAACTGTACAAACATTTTTCAGTTTTAATTTCAGTTTTAAACACCCAGTGGGCTGGTTTCCACCCTCCCCAATAACGAGTCTTACAAACCTCCTCAATGGCACACACATCGAGTAAATACCTCAACACACTACATTTGCCAACAAAGTTCTAAAATCAACTTTGTAAATGTCATGATCCTTAATGCTATTGTGGGATAAATGAAGAGCGCTCCTTGAGTCCATTTGGCCAGGCTCGTGAGCGTACTTTGTTTCCCCAAGAGAAGAAAGAAGAGTAGTAAACCATTTTTGCAGAACGTCATTCTCCCACAACAGTTTATGAAAGAAACATCTGTGACAAGAATCTCTAATGCTTTCCTCAAAGCCACAGCTGACAGTAAAAGAGCATTGCTAAAAGTGGCAAATCAATCCCATTCCGCCCTTCCCAGAGCATGACACCTAATTTGCTATGTATCACATGTATTTTCCTCACATGTGCTGTGACTGTGACATTGATGTGGTGGCTTTCATCCAAGCCTCAGCTGAATAAACACTTGGGCCATGCAGTGGGCAAACTGGCATCCTTAAAAAGTCTTCTGTCCCAGGCAAGTTAACTTCACCTCAGGGAAGCATTCTTCTAAGTTTTACTTTGCAATTTGGGTGCATAAATGGAATCTCTGAACACTGTTTGGAAAACCTTAAATCACCTGACACACATAGAGAACATTCTGTATTTTTTGAACCAGTTTTCTGAAATGCAGTGTTTAGGGGACTACCTGAAAACATGCAAAGCCAACAGACACAAACAAGTAACAGTTTAAGGATTACTTACTAAATTATTTCATGGCAGAACATGTACTGTTTTGAAAAGTGTAAGAAATAACCACATTTGTGTACGTCTGAAACATGCACCATTGCTTTTTTTTTAGTTAACACTTTCCTGATGTATATCCTGAAACAGTCATAGATCTGCATTCTACAGCTTGATGGATTTTGCAAAGTGAACACAATTGTGATCAAGGGTAGGGCACTATCTGCATCAATGAGGCCCTCATTACAGCTCCCTGAAACATACATACTTGCTTTTAAATTTGACAGTAGAATCTTAAACCAATAGGAAAACTCCATTTAAATGATATCAAGCAAATGACTAAATTCTGGTAAGCAACAGGGACAGCATCAATGCCCCTGCAGCTAATGAGGATACCTTTTTCCTGTGGGACCACAAGCTATTCTTCCTTGTCCTTCAACAGTCAAGGAAATCACCATTATCATTACCCCCACGTTACCCCAACTTTTTTTACTCAGTTGAGGTTTTATAAAAATACAGGGATGTTAAAAATCAGAGGCATGTGCCGTCTCTCTCTTGAATTATTTTGATTATTCTATTCCTCTTCCTTTCAAAAACACTAACGTAAATTCCTTTTTTCAATTTAAATTATACTTAACAAGGGAGAATACATACACTGTAATTTTCTGTCTCTCAGATTTCTCCTTAATATGATAATTCTCAAAGCAAAAAAAAAAAAGTCCATTCTTAAAAACCTAAAATTAATGTAGAGCCAATATGTTCTGTCATGCTCCTTGTCCGCCACGGTCACTTACATGTTTTATGACAGCGAGTACCTGGTTAGGGCCATGACCACATGAAGCAGTACACATCTCTGTTAGTAGCCATACCCTGCATCTCGCACTAGAATTTCAGTAGCACAGTGAATCCCTTCGGGTAAAATTTACATAAACACCTCAGCTCATTACGTCCAGAGCTACATATTCTGTAACTAGATTAACCCAGAGGCCCAAATCTCAGAGTCGTCTTTAGCAACGCCGTGTTGTCAGGTCTTACATACCAATGAACAGCAAGTGTTTGCAATTCTGCCTCCAAAATGTCTTTCAATCTGTCCCTTCCTGTCCTTTCCCAGGCCCCTGAAGCCGTTACTCATTTCTGAACCCGCTATGGCACATGTCCTTTCATCTCTGGAACGACTTCTCCCTCTTATGCCTTGCCAATGTGTCCTCCGCCTTCAAAGCCCATCTCTGGTTCCTCCTCCAGGTGCCATCCTCAAGCCTGCCCCTATCCATGGCAGAACCAGGCCTTGCCTTGATCTATCACAGCCTGTGTCACCTGGTATAACTACACAGTCTTTTCTGTCCTCAAGTGGAATGAGAACATCTTGGCTGAAACAAGGCTTCTTCATCTTTATATTTCTGATCTGACTATATACCACCCGGCATACAATGTACACTAAACAGGCAATGAAAGAAGGAAATAATCAAATAACAAAACAACAAAATATAAAATAAAATACGCTCTGCCTAAAAACCATGGAGCATTCAGATTATTCTGGGAAAACCACAATATGTCTGGGTCTATTTCCTTATTTGAAAATTGAATGGGATGGAACATGGATACAAAAGAAGAGAGAAGTCACTGCAAAAGTGAAGCCCAGTCTCACCAGCAGCATCCCAGAAATAGCACAAACGCAGAGTCATCAGGGCTGGGTGCAACACGGGGCAAGGAATGGGAGATGAGATAATTAGTGAAGAAGCCAAAGCTCTGGGGTCAGTGTCCCACTCAGAAGATGCAACATGGTGTTTGATCTCTCAAATGATGAAGCATCTATTACCCAGTAGGAAGGAACAACTCAGCGCAATTTTAAAAATGAATTATTCCTTTTAAATATGAAAGAAGTGAGTTGGATTAAATCATGTCTCATATTTGATGTATTGCTGTCATTAAAAAAATGATCTTAGAAAACACTCATGCTTCACATATGCCACACTTTTATTGTTAACCCGAAGTGCTCTTTTAGTATCATAGGTAGCCCTAGATAGCAAGCATATATGCAGTGATCATGAAACTTGAACTTAACCACTTGGAATGCCCTCTGTCAAAGTAATGCGTCTAAAGGAACATATTAGACATGATGGTGCAATTATGTTTGAAAGCTCTAGAAGGAATATGTTTGAAAGAGATTTATTACCCATGCTACAAAAAGAACAAAAAAAATGTCAAAGATAAAAGATCAGGGAACTTTTACTGTTACGATCTGGAGCCCTTCTACACTCATGACATGTGAAGTATCTCGCGATCATAAGGCTATTTACCCATACCCAGTCGCCCTGATCAATAACAAAAGGGTCCATTCAAAGGGTTTGACAATCTTCCTGCTCCAAGCAATCTCTGCATCAAGAAATCTCCCAAGTCTGCAATGGCCAGTTTGAGACTCCTTTCTTCCAAAAAAAAGAGGGATAAGCAAAAAGGAAAGGTATAGAACACCCAGAGAACTTCATCTGGATCACTTTTTACCCATATTTGGACCTCTGTTTTCTGATCCTTAGGTTCAAGAGTCTTGATATGATATAGTTTTTTTAAAATACTCATGGGGCAGGAAGCCTTGAGCATTCATCAACAACACAAACACAGCCTGAGGTACCCTCTCAGAGTATTTGACTGCAGATCAAGAGGTCCCTGGTTCAAATCCAGATGCCCCCTGCTCTATTGGTTTTCCTATTCACAGCTGTTGCCAATATATGGGGCGCCTGGGTGACTCAGTCGGTTGAGCATCCGACTTCGGCTCAAGTCATGATCTCACGGTTCATGGGTTCGAGCCCCGCATTGGGCTCTGTGCTGGCAGCTAGCTCAGAGCCTGGCACCTGCTTCCAATTCTATGTCTCCTTCTCTCTCTGACCCTCCCTTGCTCATGCTGTCTCTCTCTCTCAAAAATAAAAAAAAATTAAAAAAA
>NC_043704.1:114117335-114118376 GCF_006229205.1 Suricata suricatta
AAGATATGAAATCACAAGAGCTGAAAGTGTAAACACCTGAAGGACAGGAATGTATAATATCAGTAAAAGTAGATGAAGCCATTAAGGCTGACTTTCTTGCTGGTGACCTCTAAAAGGGAAGAAATAGAATTTTAAAACATGTTCTTAAAAACATTAAGTTAGAAGAGTGCCTGGGTGGCTCAGTCAGTTAAGCGTCCGACTTTGGCTCAGGTCATGATCTCACGGTCAGCGAGCTCAAGCCCCATATCAGGCTATGTGCTGACAGCTCAGAGCCTGGAGTCTGCATCGCTTCTCGGCCTTTTGGCTAAGATCAAGTGTAGAGCCTGGAGTCTGCTTCAGATTCTGTGTCTCCCTCTCTCTCCACGCCTCCCCCACTAGCACTCTGTCTCTCAAAAATGAATAAATGTTTTGATTTTTTACTTCGCTTTTGTTTGGAGTGTAATTGTAACTACTGTAGTGTAAATGATGGAAAATAATTGCATATGTTAAAAAATAAATAAATAAACATGGAAAAAAAATAAATGAATGAATATATCACATGGGGTTAATCTGCCATGTTTAACCAGAAGTTAAACTGTGGAAGACTTTTTAAAATGTAGGTTTCTTTGGCTCATGATGACCTAAACATAACCTTAAAACAAACCCTTGAGCTTCTAAATAAAAATAACATTACACTTGGATAGGTGACATGTTTTCACTACCAGGATTTAAAGAGAAAACTTGAATGTTGATGGCAATTAAAATGTGTCTCACACTGAGCATAAATGAATAAATGAATTAATCAATAAAAAAAAGAAAAAAATGAATAAATGTTCAAAAAAATTTTTTTAAAAACATCAAATTAGAGAATGAACAATTTTTGTCCCAAAGTATGGAGGCTCTGAGACCCCAGAGATGTAAATTCAGAAAAGGAAAGTCCTTTCTCGAATCAGACACAATAATCTTAGGCCATAGATTATTTACATAAGTAATTAAAGGTATTACAGGAAAATATGGCAAGTGGCTTAATGGCAATAAATGTGAAGATGCCAAAGAAATGAG
>NC_043704.1:114118476-114121022 GCF_006229205.1 Suricata suricatta
ATATATATATATACCATGGAGTATTACATGACAATGAGAAAGAATGAAATGTGGCCATTTGTAGGAAAGTGGATGGACCTCGAGGGTATTATGCTAAGCAAAATAAGTCAGGTGGAGAAGGACAGAAACCATATGTTTGCACTCATAGGTCTAACAGGAGACCAGGAGAAACCTAATGGAGGACGAGGGGGAGGGGAAGAGGGAAAGAGAGTTGGGGAGAGAAAGGGACGCAAAACTTGAGAGACTATTGAATACTGAAAACGAACTGAGGGTTGAAGGGGAAGGGGGAGAGAGGAAAAGAGGTGGTGGTGATGGAGGAGGACACTTGTGGGAAAGAGCACTGGGTGTTGTATGGAAACCAATATGACAATAAAGTATTAAAAAAAAAAGTTAAGTCTGGGAAGAAAGAGAACTGGTTGGGATCAGAGAGTGTGTGTAATGGGTACTGGGAGATAAGAAAGGCAATGGAAATCAGGGCTAGATTATAAGAGTAAGGGCTACTGAAGTGAAGTAGTGATTTTCAAGCTTTTTCGACTCAGGATTCCTTTATACTCTTAAAAATGAGGACTTCAAAAGCTTTTGTTTCTGCAGATTCTATCTATATCAATATCAATCTAGAAATTAACACTGAGAAGTTTAAAACATATTTTGTACTCATTTTATGTATTTATGTGCTTATCTGAGTACAGTTGACATGCAATGTTATATTAGTTTCAGGTGTACAACACAGTGATTAAACATCTCTGTACATTATGTATACTCACCCCAACTATAACGACCACTTGTCAGCATCCAACACTATGACAATATCATTGACTATGTTCTCTGCCTGCCCCTTTTATTCCCAAGGTGTTCATTCCAAACTTGGAAACCTATGTTTCCCTCTCCCCCTTCACCCATTTTGCCCAGTTCTCTTCCCTCTGGTAACCATCAGTTTGTTCTCTAATTCTGCTTTTTATTTGTTTATTCTTTTGTTTTAAATTTTACATTTGAATGAAAACATTGGGTATCATTTAAAAATAATGTTAATAAACCATTACATATTAAAATAAATAATATCCTTAAGGGAGTAACTGTATTATCCAAAATTAAAAAAAAATTACTGGGAACAGTATCATTGTTTAATCTTTTCACAATTTCTTTAATGTCTGTCAAAACCGAAGTAGTAGGTTCACAATTCTGCTTCTGCATTTAGTCTGTTGAAGTATTTTGTTTAGGTGAAGAACATGAAGAAACTATGGCTTTGTATGGGTATGTCATTGGGAAAAGGAAAACCTCTTGGACTCCTAAAAGGATCTTAGGGACTCCCAGGAGTCCTCAGGCCACACTTTGAGAATTATTGGGATGGGCAATATGTAGCTACAAAGTGTTAAAAACCAACAAAGGAAACCAAATAGGATTCCTTTTCTTGGAAAGGGAAGCAAAAGAATTGCATGGATATATACGAAATTTGTCTTGATGTCTCAATTCCATCAGTTTATGGAGAACATATTTCGCTCTGCTGGCACCTGCATGCTTCTGTTTAAAATGAGGCTTCATGATGGAGTCATGCTTATACAATTCTGAGAAAGAAGAGAGTTCTGTTCAGTATTATCCATAAAATCTGTTAAACACTCACTGCATGCTTTGCTTTAGAAAAGCACATGTCTTTACCTAAACTCATTTCATACAAAAATGGGATAAAGAATGTGAATATGCTTATCTCTGATGCCTTCCATCTTCTCATAGCCTGTTGGGGGAAGGCCCTTGAGAGAGAAAAACAATGTTTTGAGAAGTGGTTTTTCCTCTTATTAAAAATATGTGTAAATACATACATATGCATCCATACCCAAAAAATATCTTAGGAAAAATAAATTTTCTGTTTAACTGACCTGGTAGTCTGTTTAAAGAAGATATGCAGGCTTGGGCCTGTTTTCACGTTTAATTATGATTTGGTATAGTTTATTCAGTTGAAGGAAGCTCAGTGTGGCATAAAACAGAACCTGGCAGAGGACACAAAGTTTCGTGAATCCCTTGGAATACTCCCAGAGCTCTTGGATGCTGATGGTTGCCCCTTAATTCTATGGTTGGGCCCACCACTATTTTGAAGGGACATGTGCTTTGCTTAGATATGTCACGTTACATTCCACGCAGAAGGGATCACGGAGTGTGGGACTTGTTTTTTCTCCTCTAACTGGTTACTATCTTTCATAAAGATACCAATGACAGGCCTAATTTATTAGCCACCCTGCTGGTATATAACAAACTACAGCAAAGCCATAATTTAGTGGCTGAAACAAATACACAAAATTTATTATTTTATAGTGCTGTATATCAAAAGTCTAACAGGAGTCTTGCTGGGCTAAAATCAAAGTGCCAGTGTGGCTGCCTTCCTTTATGGAGACTCAGTTTCCTTATCTTTTTCAGTTCAGGAGGTCACCTGCATTCCTTGACGTGTGTTCCCTTCCTTCATCTTCAAAGCCAACAAGGTAGCATCAGTCTGAGCCTTCTTCTGTCATCTTATCACTTTCCGACCTCAGCTGGGAAAGACTTTCTGCTTTTAGGGA
>NC_043704.1:114121122-114123575 GCF_006229205.1 Suricata suricatta
TACATTCTCACCAACAGTGTAGGATGGTGCCCCTCTCTCCACACCCCCGCCAGCATCTATAGTCTCTTGATTTGTTCATTTTAGCCACTCTGACTGGTGTGAGGTGGTATCTCAGTGTGGTTTTGGTTTGTGTTTCCCTGATGATGAGTGATGCTGAGCATCGTTTCATGTGCCTGTAGGCCATCTGGATGTCCTCTTTGGAGAAGTGTCTGTTCATGTTTTCTGCCCATTTCTTCACTGGGTTATTTGTTTTTTGGGTGTGGAGTTTGGTGAGTTCCTTGTAGATTTTGGATACTAGCCCTTTATCTGATATGTCATTTGCAACTATCTTTTCCCATTCTGTCGGATGCCTATTAGTTTTCTTGATTGTTTCCTTTGCCTTGCAGAAGCTTTTTATCTTGATGAGGGCCCAGTAGTTCATTTCTGCTTTCATTTCCCTTGCCTTTGGGGGTGTGTGGAGTAGGAAATTGCTGCGGTTGAGGTCAAGGAGGTTGTTTCCTACTTTCTCCTTGAGAGTTTTGATGGTTTCCTGTCTCACATTGAGGTCCTTCAGCCATTTTGAGTTTATTTTTGTGTAGGGTGTAAGAAAGTGGTCTAGTTTTATTTTTCTGCATATTACTGTCCAGTTCTCCTAGTACCACCTGCTAAAGTGGCAGTCTTTTTTCCATCGGATACTCTTTCCTGCTTTGTCAAAAATTAATCAGCTGTACATTTGTGGGCCCAGTTCTGGGTTCTCTATTCTATTCCATTGGTCTATGTGTCTGTTTTTTATGCCAATACCATACTGTCTTGATGATGACAGCTTTGTAGTAGAAGCTAAAGTCTGGGATTGTGATGCCTCCCGTTTTGGTTTTCTTCTTCAATATTACTTTGGCTATTTGGGGTCTTTTGTGATTCCATATGAATTTAAGGATAGTTTGTTCTAGCTTTGAGAAGAATGTTGGTGCAATTTTGATGGGGATTGCATTGAATGTGTAGATTGCTTTGGGTAGTAATGACATTTTCACAATGTTTATTCTTCCGATAATGAAGAAGTGGAAAGAGAAATCAGGAAACTGATCCCATTCACAATTGCACGAAAAACCATAAAATACCTAGGAGTAAACCTAACCAAGTATGTAAAAGACCTATATGATGAAAACTATAGAAAACTTATGAAAGAGATTGAAGAAGACACCAAGAAATGGAAAAACATTCCCTGTTCCTGGATCGGAAGAATAAACATTGTGAAAATGTCATTACTTCCCAGACTTGACTAATGCTCTTTAATCATTTATAAGCTATGGTCTTTGCCCTCAAAGAAGTAGGGTCTGGTGGGAGGAAACAAATGTTGTTCCAAATAACTGGCATGAAAAAAAGACAATGGTAAATGTCTCAGGAAACATACAAAGAACGTGTCTGTGGTAGAGACAGACAGCTATCTACTCAATGTCTATGCTCCTCTTCTTCTCAAACCAGACCCCAGTTCTACATGGATCCATGGTGTTCTCAGTTATCCTTGTGGTTAAGTATGGCTTTGTTACTAAGTTCACTTGCGACTGATATGGCCATTGGACATTCAGATTAATAGAAGTCAAAGTCACTGAGTTAAATACCTTGGCAAGCTCTTGGTAGAGACACATTCCTTTTGTCCTTTTCTACTTGTTTTTTGCTACCTGAAACTGGAGCAGAATGGATAGAGCTCCATCAGCCACCCTAGAGAATCTCAGATGAAAGCTAGGAATGAGCAGAAAATAAAAGAAGTCTGAGTTTTTGTCGACTGTGGAATCATAAAAAATAAATATCCATATGGCTTGGGTTTTTGGAGAGGGAAGGAAGATTTCTATTATATAAAGTTGAACCTGGTCCTAAATGATATGATGCTCTTGGAAATTCAGGGGGTGGGGGGGAAGAAATGATTCACTGGGTGTTTTTAGTAGCATTTGAGCCAAATCTTGAAGAATGAACAGGATTTTTATCATGTGGTCAGTGCCAGAGAAATCCACAAAGGAGAAGATTTCAAAGAAGTTGCATTCATAGTATATCAGATTTAACAGAAAGGAGCACAGCAGCTCCTTCTTCAGGCTTGCATCCCTGCTTCTCAAATAAAAGGCTATGATTTTCCATCTCAGTCTCCCCAAAGACCTCATTCAAATTCAGCTTCCTCATAATGGCCTTCCCCGTTGACTCTCACTTACAACTCCTACGGCCCCAAATGCCCACTCGTCATAGGCAATCCTGCATCATTTGCTATTCAAAGATTAATTTTTTATGTCTTGTCTCATAATATAGATAATGGGTTTTCTGAAGTCAGAGACTGATCTTTAAATCCCTAATTATTTTCATAGTCTTCGCACATCTTACAAACTCAATCATGAAAATGAATCATTTTCAGTCCTCCTCAAAATGTCTTAATAGGGTGGTCTGGCCTGGCTTCCATGCTCAGCATTTGAGTAGAAATATATATATATATA
>NC_043704.1:114123675-114127901 GCF_006229205.1 Suricata suricatta
TACTAACCATGTATATAATTAAAATACAAGGGAGAGGTACGAATATAGAGGCCAGGGAAAGGTACCAGGAGGCTTAAGGGAGGAAAAGTTTAGCAGCTTTCTGTTGGGGTGAACTAGGAGCTCCAAAGAGGGAGTGGTAGATGGATGAATCAAGCTATAAAGAATGAAAGGTACCTGGAAGTCAGGAAGAAAGGGCACTGCAGAGCAACCGAACAGCATGTATAAAGCACATAGACGTGAGACAACATGGCTCATTTGAGGAACAGCAAATAATTTAGAGTAGCTGAAGGACAGAAAACGTTTGGAGGGAGTTTAAAGTGAGACTGGAGAGTTAGCCAGAGGCTGAAAATGAAAGACATTGTAGACTGACTTTAGCATTTTTTTTTATCTTGCAGCCAAAGAAAAATTGCTAAAGGATTCTCAGCAAGAGAGCTTGGTGATCAATTTCACAACTCAAGAAGTTAACTCTGAATGCAATGTCACAAATTATCCAGGTAAACAACAATAAAAAAATTCATGAGATGTTATGACATATAACAGAGCAAAGTAGTGTTGAGTTTCCAAGCACATAGGCATGTAATTCTGCAGCTGATTTTTGCACATTAAAAATTGTACTGAGGTGTTAGCAATACAATTAAATGAAGCAACATACGGAAGAGTTTTCAAGATTTCAAAACAACTGTATTCCTGCCTCTCAAAAAAGAAAGAGAAAGAGTCTCTCTGATTCATAAAATGCCAATATGTGTTAACAAATCATGTATGTTTCCTGTTTTTCATATTTTTAGATCGACTTCCTCATTTGTCTTCATGCCCCTTCTTTAAAACTAAGAAGCAACGATTTGGTCTTCACATACAAGCTGACAAAAAATGAATAATTATATTTCTCTTTCTCAATTACTCTTTTCATATTTCTTCTTTCAAAACATAAAAATGACACTTGTATCAATTTCAAATGCCACCAGTAGTACTTTAGGCAGCAACAACATTAATCAAATAGAAAAGAATATCGTACTTTTTTAAATCCATATGTATTCAAAGGTATTTTACAACATTTTTACCCATAAAAGTAGCTTAGTGCACCATGAGAATTTATTTAAGACTGGATAAAATGAATTAACTGTGTAAGGTAGAGCTTAGGTATTTTCTTTGCCAACAACTGTTTCTATACTAACACACTAATGTACTTTTTGGGAAAATGCCAAAGATGATACTATGGACCACTTTCTTCCTCTGTCCATATGTTTCTCAAAAAAAAAAAAAAGAAAGTTACACTATTAACATGTAGAATAGGTCTCTTTGCCTCACAGGAGTGAAGACAAGTTCTACTGTATAGTGTGATATTATTATTTTTTGAGGAACCAGATTTTTTTGAGGAATTTCAGCCAATTGTGACTTAGGGGAAGTTGCTTGACCTCATGAAGTCTGTTTCTATAACAGCAAAGTGAGGATATATTAAGGATTAAATAATATATTCTCTATCAAGTGTTTAGCAGAGCCTGCCATACAGTAAGCATTCAATATATGGAACTTTTACTATGATTATTAATACTTCTGTTATGGAAATGCTTTCTTTGTTTTTTTTCTGCCTTCTAGGAAATAAGGCCTTCCCAGCTGGGGAGAAATTCCACTTACCACAAAAACACTGCCACTCCATCACTTCATGTAACAGAATTGTTTTTTAAGGGCACACTATGCTATAGTAGGTAAAATGTCAACTCTCCTAAAATCTCATCACTGGTTTTTGTGCACATTTGTAACTTCGATCTCCAGAATCAGTTTAATCACTGGAGTATCAGCAACTTATCTCACACAAAAAAAGTTTCTAAACCCTAAGTTTCAGGGAATCTCAAAAATGATTTTTTAAGGGCAATGATAGACAAAGATAGCCAAACATACATGGAAAAAAAACGGTGAATAAGATCAGAAAGAAGAAGTGTTTACATCTTGACATTATCACAGATTACAACATGACAACATTTATTGTGCATAAAGAAATATACAACAACCTCAAAAATATCTGCAGAGCATTGGGAGAGAGAAAAAGTGATGAAGCAGATTTGAAAAACAACCAAATATTGTTTGTAGAAATAAATAACACAATAAAGGATAGCAGTAGATCATAAAATATCAAATAATTATAAAAATTCAATACAAGAAAGTGTAAAAAATAAAATTAAAAAATTTTTAAATATGGTTTGAGACCAAACTAGGAATAGTGGTAAAGTAGTCAAAAGCTGAAAAAGAAGGCAAGTCAGGAGAAAATATCCAGACAGCTGCAAATACAGATGAAAACATGAAAAATATAGAAGAGAATATAAAATACAAGAAGAATTTAGTGAAAAATTCCAGAAAGAAATATTTCTAAATGTGTATGTATCTAATTATGACCTCAAAAAAAAAAAAGAGCAAATTCTGACAGTTGTACCAAAAGAAGGGACAATATAGTGGGAGAATGTGATATATCGCTCTTAGTTGGTGGAATAAAGAGAAAAAATAAGTTGGTTGACTAAAAAGAAAAAATAATTAAGGCCATAGATTTTAACATATCAATAACAAAATGGACCTATGGACATTACGCCCTCCAACTGAAGAATACAAGTTTTTCAAGCACACGTGAAACTTTAGAAAATTGACTATATATAGTGTTACAAACCACATGTCAACAAATAAAGAATTGAAATCACAGAGAAAACTGGAAAGAGATACAAAGTGGCTTCTGGGATTTTAACATTGTTTTATAGCTAACTCTGGGAGTAACGTGAACGGCTACTTTCTAATAATTTGGTAGGCTCTCTAGCTATGCTTTATGTACATTTGTATGCTCTTAATATTTGACAGCTAATCCATACAACATATGTTTTCCGATCACAGTACATTTGTGTCAAAAATCAATCAGAAACTGGTAACTAGAAAATTTCCCTTATCTTCTGAAATGAAACAATCAATTCTAAATATCACATGGACCAAAAAATATGTTGAACTGTGTAATAACAAATGTTATATAGCAAAACTCACAGGATGGATCTAAAGCAACATGTAACATAATACTGTTAGCTGGAAATGCATATAATAGAAAAGAGAAATGTTGAAAATTAATGAACAAAGTATATTAAACACTATGTAAGGTGGTTACAAAAATTACCCCAAAAAATAATAAAACTAAAAAATGTGAAGGAAATTAAGATAAATGCAAAAATCAATAAAATTAATAATAATGTTTTTGATCATAAAATAGAGAAGACCAAGAAAGCTAAAGTTACATGTTTGAAAAGACAAATCCTGTGGTAAGATTGATCAAGAATGGAGATGGAGAGAGGGAGGGAGAGAAGGAGGAAAGGAGGGAGGGGGAAAGAATATTAGGGATGAATAGGAAAAATCACCACAGATGCTGCAGATGTGAAACAGAAAAAAGGAGATACTGTGAACAAATTAATAAATTCCTAGGAAAGTGTATCTTTTTTTAATGTTTATTAGAGAGAGAGAGAGAACGAGCAGGTGAAGGGCAGAGAGAGAGGGAGACACAGAATCTGAAGCAGACTCCAGGCTACGAGCTAGCTGTCACCACAGAGCCTGATGCGGGGCTCAAACCCACAAATCATGATCATGACCTGAACTGTGAGATCATGACCTGAGCTGAAGTCGGAAGCTCAACTGACTGAGCCACCCACATGCCCTGAAAAAGAGTATCTTTAACAAAATGTGACTCAAAAAGAAATGGAAAACCTAGATATCCTTTAAAAATTAATCAAGTGCAAAATTCTTCCCACAAGGAAAACTACAAGCCTGGATAGCTTTATGAATGGATTTACCAAGCAGTCACTGAAGAAACCATTCCAGATTGTTATGCACTAAGTTGTGCCCCCCTTCCCCCCAGGTTTTCTATGTTAAAGCCCTACCCCTCAGTGTGATGACAGAGCCTTTGAGAGGTAATTAGGTTTAGATGAGGTTATGATAGTGGGACCTGCACAATGATATTATATGCTCTGAATTATGATGAATTTGTTCACCAAAGAACATATGTCTCTCCATTTTCCCAACCTCCTCCCTCCCTCTCTTTCTTAAGGACACAGTGAGAAGACATTACCTACAAGCTAGGAAGAGAATCCTCACCCTAACTTAAAAATACTGCGTTTTGATTGTGGATACCTGACCCTTTAAGAATTGTGAGAAAAGACATTTCTGTTGCTTAAGCTACCAGTCTATGGGCGGGGGGGGGGGGGGGGGGG